>NC_090437.1:116608406-116693686 GCF_031143425.1 Pleurodeles waltl
GGTTCAGGGGACCCCTTAGCCCTGCTCTGGCGCGAAACTGGACAAAGGAAAGGGGAGTGACCACTCCCCTGACCTGCACCTCCCCTGGGAGGTGTCCAGAGCTCCTCCAGTGTGCTCCAGACCTCTGCCATCTTGGAAACAGAGGTGCTTCTGGCACACTGGACTGCTCTGAGTGGCCAGTGCCACCAGGTGACGTCAGAGACTCCTTCTGATAGGCTCCTTCAGGTGTTAGTAGCCTATCCTCTCTCCTAGGTAGCCAAACCCTCTTTTCTGGCCATTTAGGGTCTCTGTCTCTGGGGAAACTTTAGATAACGAATGCAAGAGCTCATCCGAGTTCCTCTGCATCTCTCTCTTCACCTTCTGCCAAGGAATCGACTGCTGACCGCGCTGGAAGCCTGCAAACCTGCAACATAGTAGCAAAGACGACTACTGCAACTCTGTAACGCTGATCCTGCCGCCTTCTCGACTGTTTTCCTGCTTGTGCACGCTGTGGGGGTAGTCTGCCTCCTCTCTGCACCAGAAGCTCCGAAGAAATCTCCCGTGGGTCGACGGAATCTTCCCCCTGCAACCGCAGGCACCAAAAAGCTGCATTACCGGTCCCTTGGGTCTCCTCTCAGCACGACGAGCGAGTTCCCTCGAATCCAGCGACTCTGTCCAAGTGACCCCCACAGTCCAGTGACTCTTCAGTCCAAGTTTGGTGGAGGTAAGTCCTTGCCTCACCTCACCTCACTGGGCTGCATTGCTGGGAACCGCGACTTTTGCAGCTACTCCGGCCCCTGTGCACTTCCGGCGGAAATCCTTTGTGCACAGCCAAGCCTGGGTCCACGGCACTCTAACCTGCATTGCACGACTTTCTAAGTTGGTCTCCGGCGACGTGGGACTCCTTTGTGCGACTTCGGGTGAGCACCGTTTCACGCATCCTCGTAGTGCCTGTTTCTGGCACTTCTCCGGGTGCTACCTGCTGCTGAGAGGGCTCCTTGTCTTGCTCGACGTCCCCTCTCTCTCCTGGTCCAATTTGCGACCTCCTGGTCCCTCCAGGGCCACAGCAGCGTCCAAAAACGCTAACCGCATGATTTGCAGCTAGCAAGGCTTGTTGGCGTTCTTTCGGCGGGAAAACACTTCTGCACGACTCTCCACGGCGAGAGGGATCCGTCCACCAAAGTGGAAGTCTCTAGCCCTTTTCGTTCCTGCAGAAACCTCAGCTTCTTCTGTCCAGTCGAAGCTTCTTTGCACCCGCAGCTGGCATTTCCTGGGCATCTGCCCATCTCCGACTTGCTTGTGACTTTTGGACTTGGTCCCCTTGTTCCACAGGTACCCTAGATTGGAAATCCACAGTTGTTGCATTGTTGGTTTGGGTCTTTCCTGCATTATTCCTCTAACACGACTTCTTTGTCCTTAGGGGAACTTTGGTGCACTTTGCACTCACTTTTCAGGGTCTTGGGGAGGGTTATTTTTCTAACTCTCACTATTTTCTAATAGTCCCAGCGACCCTCTACAAGGTCACATAGGTTTGGGGTCCATTCGTGGCTCGCATTCCACTTTTGGAGTATATGGTTTGTGTTGCCCCTATCCCTATGTTTCCCCATTGCATCCTATTGTAACTATACATTGTTTGCACTGTTTTCTAAGACTATACTGCATATTTTTGCTATTGTGTATATATATCTTGTGTATATTTCCTATCCTCTCACTGAGGGTACACTCTAAGATACTTTGGCATATTGTCATAAAAATAAAGTACCTTTATTTTTAGTATAACTGTGTATTGTGTTTTCTTATGATATTGTGCATATGACACTAAGTGGTACTGTAGTAGCTTCACACGTCTCCTAGTTCAGCCTAAGCTGCTCTGCTAAGCTACCATTATCTATCAGCCTAAGCTGCTAGACACCCTATACACTAATAAGGGATAACTGGGCCTGGTGCAAGGTGCAAGTACCCCTTGGTACTCACTACAAGCCAGTCCAGCCTCCTACAGTTTGTGCATAGTATAATTTTAGCTTGAAATATTTGAAAATATGGTCCTCAATTGTGAGCTCATGTATTTTGCTAACTCTCCTAAGAGATGTAATGGCAACAAGTTTAGGAGGCTGGCTCAGTATATGATGTACACCTATAGGTGAGGCAGCAAGTCCAGCCAACCCTTAGTGATAGTGTAGGCAGCTTTAGAGAGCTCTCATGGGGTAGCTGTGGAGAGCAGCAACGTCTTATCCAGGAGGGTGTAAAGAGGTTGCCAATACCACACAGGTTAGTCAGTGAAGTACACACAGGAAAGAACCACACAAGTGTTAGAAAATTATGTAATATTTATTATAACAGACACTCGAGAACTAACTTTGGTATATCTCCCAACAGGAGATATGGTCATACAAAAATATACTTAGCAACAGGAACGTAAAGGCATACAATAACATGGAAGAAGAGTACCTAAGGAGAGAAGGGACAGAGTCGTCCATGAGCTGTCCCATGCTAATCGTTAGATTGCAGAGGGGTCAGTGGTCAGCGGGACCACCAACAAGCTTTGGCAAATGCAAAGAAGCATTGTGTGGAGTTTGCAGGATGTTTGGGGACCAGGAAGGTCTGGGTGACCCAACTTTGGCAGGTAAATTAGGCCAGTCCTCAGCAAGCAGGAGACCCAGCAGGAGTTGCTGAAGTTCCCCAGCAGGACCATCTGACGGGAGTCACAGGAAGGCCTCAACAGCATAGAAAAGAGATGCCCACGTCGCAGGAGTTGCTGGATGGACGTCTGTATCGGTGCTGGACAGTATTGGAGGCTTGGGCTTCTTGGAGCTAAGAGGACTTAAGAACCAACAAGCCTCGACAACAACATGCAGGCGCGGTGCACAGGAGTTCCAGCTGAGCAGCTCCAGCGAGTGACCACAAACTTTCCAGTTGTAAGGAAGATAGGTCAGACCTCTGGAGAGCCACATAACCACCAGCTGTGTTGCAGAGCCTTGGAGAGTCCTTGAGACAGCGGGATCCACAAGTTGGTCGTTGAGGTGCATGCAGATGCAAGGGAGTGACTCCTTCACTCCAAGGGAGACTTCTTGCTTTCTGAAGTGCAGGTAGAGTCCTAGTGATTGTGCTAGCTGCAAGGCCACGCAGTTGCATGTCTTTGCAGGAAGTGGACACAAAGTTGCAGTAAGAGTCCTACTACTGGTTACAGTCTTCCTTCTGGTTCCAGCGAAAAACAGCAGCGGTTCCAGTGTCTAGGTTGCAGAACAGACTTGCAGACGCTTCCTGAAGACTTGCATCTGGGGTCCCAACCTTGAGGGAGCCCTCAAGTAACAAAGGAAGGGGTTGGACAATAACTGCAACATCTCACCTATCAGAGGGGTTCAGGGATGGCACCCAGCTGGACTGACCAGTCACATGCTCACAGGGGCCTCTACTCATCTTACTGCAAAGATGGCAGAATCAAGTGGCCCTTGGCAGAGATCTGTGCATCTCCTTAGAGGAGGAGCTGGACAAAGGGGTGGTCACTCCCCTGTCCTTTGTGTTGTTGGTTTCACGCTACAGCGGGAGCTGGGAGTTCTTGCACTGCTGCAAACCTGTTTACGCAAGAAGGGCACCAAATGTGCCCTTCAAATCAGTCTGGTGGCGATTAGAGGCACACCCAACCCAGCCCAGAGACACATATTTCTAAAGAAGAGGTTGTCACACCTCTATCTTACAGGAAATCCTTTATTCTGTCTTTGCCCTGCCTGCGTTAGGCTCAGCAGCAGGAGTTCCCCTAGGGAGCCCCTAGAGTACATGGTGGTATGCAACAAACACTGGTACCCAAGTACCATATATTAGGAACTTACTTGGGTGCACCAGTATGCCAATCGGGTGGTGTAAAAGTTACCTTACAACTAAATTTAGGGGAGAGAGCACTGACACTGGGGACTTGGTTAGCAGGATCCCAGTGTACTACAGCCTAAACACACTGACCCCAGGCAAAAAGTAGGGGTAACTAGGCAAGAAAGATGCTACTTTCGTACAACAAGGAATGCGAATTTCCATATTAGAAATTGGATTTGGCATTTATGTACTGGTTGAAATGGTGTGTACATGGTGGAATGACTCCTAAGTCCTTCTATAAATGTTTTGATTAAAGGTTTACAAAAAAAGAGATTGGTGTTTCCCGTTTTGTAGGGATGCAGCAATTGCAGCTAAATGCAGTCTTATAGAAGTGTATGCCAAATTTTCTTTCTGAAGATGTAACTTGCTAGTTGTGGTTCAGATAGCGAGGAAGGGTTTATGTTGTTTGCACAAAACGCTTTGATTTTGCTACATAACATGCCAATGTGGTTGGACTTCTGGCTTCATTTAAAATGTCCATACATTCTTGAGATAATTGTAGATACAGGAATTATAAGACCTCAGGAGCCAGATCGCAAGATTGAGTTGTTACATTGGGATGCCCGACTGTCCCCGCTGGGAGTTAATATATCTGGATTGTTAGGAAGTTTCTTGTGATGCACAAGAGAGAGTTCCAACAATGCTGTGTACCATGGATGACAGGTCCATGATGGGGCTGTAAGTGTAAACAATAAATGGGAGCGGTGGAAATGTGCATGCAAATATCCCTCACCAGCTCTTCCATAGTGCATTGTTCTTGAATTGTGGGTGCCTAGATGTGAAGTGTTGGCTTTTTTACCGTTTTTGGTGGTGGCAAACAGATCTATTGTTGGAGTTCCCCACTGTTGGAATTATGTTTAGAGGATTTGAACATGAATTTCCCACTCGTGGACATATTGATTTCTGATCAGTTAGTCCGCTAGGGAGTTGTTCACTCCTGGCACGTACTGTGCCAGTAGGTGGTTGTTGAGCTTGATGGTCCATTTCCATATGAACCGTGCTAGTAAAGATAGCTATTAATGAATGGGTCCCTCCTTGTTTCTGGATGTAGTATATTGCAGTAGTGTTGTCTGTGTGTAGGACACTCTTCCCTGTTATGCTGGGTAGGAATAGTTTGAGAGCTAACTGTATGGCTATCAGCTCCAACATACTGATATGGAATGACTGTTGTTTTGCAGACCAGTGGCCCTGTACCGTGATGTACTTCATGTGAGCACTCCAACCCATGAATGATGCATCTGCTGTTATTGTCACCTAAGGGATTGGGTCTTTGAAGACTCTTCCTTTCTGCGTATTTTGTGTGTTCCACTACTGTAGTGCCTAATAGACCCTGGGTGAAACCAACGCTAGAGCAGCAATACAACCCCCCCCCGGACTTGTGGCCATTGTAATGCCAAGAACTTTTGGAGGGGTCTTGTGTAGTCTTGCATGTTATCCTACTGATATGCAAAATGCATTCATCCTTTGGAGATGCATCACTATTTTGACCGATAGGCAATGATGTGGCTTAAAAAGAACCATTTGGTTCTGGAGATTGAGGACTCTTTGGATTGGGATAACTTTTTGCTGTGATCGAACTGAGCATGGCTCCAATGGAAGGCTGCATCTGGAATGACTCTATATTGTTGCATTTACTGTGAATCCCAATTTGTGTAGCCGGTTAATCGAGTTTTGAGTGTCTTGTAGACATTTTTGTTTGCTGGAACTCTGGATCAGCCACTCGTCCAGATATAGAAGGAAAATGTCACTTACCCAGTGTACATCTGTTCGTGGCATTAGTCGCTGCAGATTCACATGTTGTGCATAGTCCGCCGTCTGGTGTTGGGTCGGAGTGTTACAAGTTGTTTTTGTTCGAAGAAGTCTTTTCGAGTCCCGAGACCGAGGGACTCCTCCTCCTTTGCTCCATTGCGCATGGGCGTCGACTCCATGTTAGATTGTTTTACCCGCAGAGGGTGAGGTAGGAGTTGTGTATGTTAGTAATAGTGCCCATGCAATGGAATGAATAAGTATGTACCAACTAAGGTTTAAGTAATATATTTACAAATGTACAAATGTTGAAGATAACTTCCAAACGGCTACAGGCTCCCGGGGAGGCGGGTGGACACATGTGAATCTGCAGCGACTAATGCCACGAACAGATGTATACTGGGTAAGTGACATTTTCTGTTCTGTGGCATGTGTAGCTGCAGATACACATGTTGTGCATAGACTAGTAAGCAGTTATCTCCCCAAAAGCGGTGGCTCAGCCTGTAGGAGTGGAAGTAGTCTGAAATAAAGTTCTTAGTACGGCTTGACCTACTGTGGCTTGTTGTGCGGATAGCACGTCTACACAGTAGTGCTTAGTAAATGTGTGAGGCGTAGACCATGTGGCTGCCTTACATATCTCGTTCATTGGAATGTTTCCTAGGAAGGCCATGGTAGCGCCTTTCTTTCTGGTTGAATGTGCCCTTGGTGTAATGGGCAGTTCTCTCTTTGCTTTAAGGTAGCAGGTTTGGATGCACTTAACTATCCATCTGGCTATACCCTGTTTTGATATTGGGTTTCCTGTATGAGGTTTTTGAAATGCAATAAACAGTTGTTTTGTTTTCCTAATTTCTTTTGTTCTGTCAATGTAGTACATTAGTGCTCTTCTGATGTCTAATGTATGTAGTGCCCTTTCAGCTACTGAGTCTGGCTGTGGGAAGAACACTGGTAGTTCTATCGTTTGATTTAAGTGGAACGGTGAAATAACTTTTGGTAAAAATTTTGGATTGGTTCTTAGGAATACCTTATTTTTGTGTATTTGAATAAAAGGTTCTTGTATAGTAAACGCCTGAATTTCACTTACTCTTCTTAGAGATGTGATGGCAATGAGAAATGCAACCTTCCACGTTAAGAATTGCATTTCGCAAGAGTGCATGGGTTCAAAAGGTGGGCCCATGAGTCTTGTTAAGACGATGTTGAGGTTCCATGAAGGAACAGGTGGTGTTCTTGGTGGTATAATTCTTTTCAGGCCTTCCATAAACGCTTTAATGACAGGTATCCTAAATAGTGAAGTTGAATGGGTAATTTGCAGGTATGCAGATATTGCTGCGAGGTGTATCTTTATGGAAGAGAAGGCTAGATTTGATTTTTGTAAATGTAGCAAGTATCCCACTATATCCTTTGGAGATGCATGTAATGGTTTAACTTGATTATTATGGCAGTAGCAAACAAATCTTTTCCAGTTGCTTGCATAGCAGTGTCTAGTGGATGGTCTTCTAGCTTGTTTTATGACTTCCATACATTCTTGGGTGAGGTTTAAATGTCCGAATTCTAGGATCTCAGGAGCCAGATTGCTAGATTCAGCGATGCTGGGTTTGGATGCCTGATCTGTTGTTTGTGTTGTGTTAACAGATCTGGTTTGTTGGGCAACCTGACATGGGGTACTACTGACAGGTATAGTAGTGTTGTGTAACAAGGTTGTCTTGCCCATGTTGGTGCTATTAGTATGAGTTTGAGTTTGTTTTGACTCAATTTGTTTACTAGATATGGAAGGAGAGGGAGAGGGGGAAAAGCGTACGCAAATATCCCTGACCAGTTCATTCATAGAGCATTGCCTTGAGACTGCCTGTGTGGGTACCTGGATGCGAAGTTTTGGCATTTTGCGTTCTCCTTTGTTGCAAATAGGTCTATTTGAGGTGTCCCCCAAATTTTGAAGTAAGTGTTTAGAATTTGGGGGTGAATCTCCCATTCGTGGACCTGTTGGTGATCTCGAGAGAGATTGTCTGCTAGTTGATTTTGGATCCCTGGAATAAATTGTGCTATTAGGCGAATGTGGTTGTGAATTGCCCATTGCCATATCTTTTGTGCCAGGAGGCACAGCTGTGTCGAGTGTGTTCCCCCCTGTTTGTTTAGATAATACATTGTTGTCATGTTGTCTGTTTTGACAAGAATGTATTTGTGGGTTATGATGGGTTGAAATGCTTTCAACGCTAGGAATACTGCTAACAATTCGAGGTGATTTATATGCAGCTTTGTTTGATGTACGTCCCATTGTCCTTGGATGCTGTGTTGATTGAGGTGTGCTCCCCACCCTGTCATGGAAGCATCTGTTGTTATCACGTATTGTGGCACTGGGTCTTGGAAAGGCCGCCCTTTGTTTAAATTTATACTGTTCCACCATAGAAGCGAGATGTATGTTTGGCGGTCTATCAACACCAGATCTAGAAGGTGACCCTGTGCATGTGACCACTGTGATGCTAGGCACTGTTGTAAGGGCCTCATGTGCAGTCTTGCGTTTAGGACAATGGCTATGCATGAGGACATCATGCCTAGGAGTTTTAATACCGTCTTTGCCTGTATCTTTTGTGTTGGATACATGGCTTGTATAACCTTGTGAAAATTTTGAACCCTTTGTGGACTTGGAGTGGCTATTCCCTTTGTTGTGTTGATTGTCGCTCCTAAGTATTGCTGTGTTTTGCACAGCAGAATGTGAGATTTTGTATAGTTGATGGAGAAACCGAGTTTGTAGAGGGTTTGTATGACAATCTGTGTGGTGTGAACACTTTGTGAGGGAGTTGGTCTTGATTAGCCAATCGTCTAGGTACGGGAATACGTGTATATGCTGCCTTCTGATGTGTGCAGCTACTACTGCTAGGCATTTTGTAAATACTCTTGGTGCGGTTGTGATACCGAACGGCAACACTTTGAATTGGCAATGTATTCCCTTGAATACGAACCTTAGGTATTTCCTGTGCGAGGGATGTATCGGTATATGGAAATATGCATCCTTTAGATCTAAGGTTGTCATGTAGTCTTGTTGCTTTAGCAGTGGTAACACGTCTTGTAGCGTGACCATGTGAAAGTGTTCTGATTTGATGTAGGTGTTTAGTGTTCTGAGATCTAGGATTGGTCTCAGTGTTTTGTCCTTTTTTGGTATTAGAAAGTACAGTGAGTAAACTCCTGTGTTTATTTGTGTACATGGTACCAATTCTATTGCGTCCTTTAGCAGTAATGCTTGAACTTCTAGTTCTAGAAGGTCTAAATGCTGTTTTGACATATTCTGTGTTTTTGGTGGGACATTTGGAGGGAGTTGGAGAAATTCTATGCAATAACCATGTCGGATAATTGCTAAGACCCAAGTGTCTGTTGTTATCTCCTCCCAAGATTTGTAAAACTGACTTAGTCTTCCCCCCACTGATGTTGTGTGAAGGGGTTGAGTGACTTGTGAGTCACTGTTTGGTTGCAGGGGTTTTTGTACTTTGAAATTTTCCCCGGTTTCTAGGGAATTGTCCTCCTCTATACTGGCCCCGAAAGCCTCCCCTTTGGTACTGTCCCTGGTAGGTAGACGGTGTAGATTGTGAGGTGCTGGCTTGTGTGGCTTGACCCCAAAACCCCCCTCTGAAGGTTGTTTTGCGGAAGGTGCCGAAAGTGCCTCTGCCCTGCGGGGAATAGAGTGCGCCCATGGCCTTGGCTATGTCTGTGTCCTTTTTCAATTTCTCAATTGCCGTGTCCACTTCGGGTCCAAACAATTGTTGTTCATTGAACGGCATATTGAGCACCGCTTGCTGTATTTCCGGTTTAAAGCCAGATGTGCGCAACCATGCGTGCCTTCTTATGGTTACTGCGGTATTTATTGTTCTTGCCGCTGTGTCCGCTGCGTCCATAGAGGAGCGTATTTGGTTATTGGAGATGTTTTGTCCCTCCTCAACCACTTGTTTTGCCCGTTTTTGAAATTCTTTGGGTAGATGCTCGATGAGATGCTGCATCTCGTCCCAATGGGCTCTATCATATCGCGCTAGGAGCGCCTGAGAGTTCGCGATGCGCCACTGGTTTGCAGCTTGTACTGCGACCCTTTTCCCAGCTGCGTCGAACTTGCGGCTCTCTTTATCTGGAGGTGGTGCATCGCCTGATGTGTGCGAGTTGGCTCTCTTGCGAGCTGCCCCTACCACGACTGAATCTGGTGGCAGTTGTGAGGTGATAAAAGCAAGGTCCATGGGCGGTGCTTTATATTTTTTCTCCACCCTTGGAGTAATCGCTCTACTTTTGACAGGTTCTTTGAAGATCTGCTTTGCGTGCCTTAGCATTCCTGGAAGCATAGGTAGGCTTTGGTAGGAGCTATGGGTGGAGGAGAGGGTGTTGAAAAGGAAGTCATCCTCGACAGGTTCTGCGTGTAACGACACGTTATGGAATTCTGCTGCCCTAGCTACCACCTGTGCATACGCTGTGCTGTCCTCAGGTGGTGAGGGCTTGGTAGGGTACGACTCAGGACTATTGTCTGATACTGGGGCGTCGTATAGGTCCCAAGCGTCCTGGTCGTCTTGGCTCATGGTGGTATGAGCCGGTGAATGTGACGGAGTCTGTGCCGGTGATGTGTGAGTTACAGGTGGAGGAGAGGGTGGCGGAGTTACCTTCTTCACCATTTTTTGTGGTGTTTGTTCTTGTGTTTGGAACTCGAGTCTCCTTTTTCTCCTGATTGGGGGAAGAGTGCTGATCTTCCCTGTCCCACTTTGTATGAAGATCCGCTTTTGTGTGTGGTCTACATCAGTGGTATGTAACTCTTCTTCAAATCTGTGTTTGCGCATTTGAGAGGACAGTGATTGTTCCTCTGTATATGAGCTGGCAGTTGGTTCGGTTGCTGGTCGTTTTGGCACCAAAACTGTGTCTCTGCTTGTTTTCGGCTCCGAGGAAATTTTTTTCTTTTTCGGCGCCGAGCTTTCTAGGCGTCGATCTTCCTCGGTGCCGCTGTCTCTGCGTCGAGCAGCTTCGGTTCCGCTGTCTCGGCGTCGATCTTTTTCGGCAGCACTTTCTCGGTCCCGAGATTGCTGCGTGCCTGTGTCTCGACCAGAGTCGGACGATCTCGGCACCAGTTCGGCCTTTTTCGGTGCCGAAGGACGGTCACCTACTTTATGGGTTGAGCCATGGCCTGTTGGCAGTGGCGTCCCCTGGGCCTTGTCTGTTTTCTTGTGTGGTGCTTGCTTCGACGTCTTACTCACGGTTTCTTCGACGTCGAATTCCTCCGAGTCCGATTCATGGATGGAGAAGGCTTCCTATTCTTCTCCTTGTCCCTCGAACTCTCGGTGTCCTGTCGGCGTGGACGCCATCTGCAATCTTCTGGCTCGCCGGTCACGGAGCGTTTTTCGGGACCGAAACGCTCGACAGGCCTCACACGTTTCTTCCTTGTGCTCGGGCGACAGGCACAAGTTACAGACCAAATGTTGGTCTGTATATGGATATTTATTGTGGCATTTAGGACAGAATTGGAACGGGGTCCGTTCCATCAGTGTCAATGTTACACGCGGTCGGGCCGACCAGGCCCCGACGGGGGATCGAAATTACCCCGAAGGGCTACCGGAGCTCTTCACGATTCGGTGTTGATTCTATTCTTACCCGATACCGAGCGAAACAATACCGACGTAGTTTTCCGAAGTTAAGACTATCTTTCCGTCCCGAAACCCGGAGCGAAAAGGAACACGTCCGAACCCGATGGCGGAAAAAAAACAATCTAACATGGAGTCAACGCCCATGCGCAATGGAACAAAGGAGGAGGAGTCCCTCGGTCTCGGGACTCGAAAAGACTTCTTCGAACAAAAACAACTTGTAACACTCCGACCCAACACCAGACGGCGGACTATGCACAACATGTGTATCTGCAGCTACACATGCCACCGAACATACATTTATGTTTTTCCTTCGTAGACTTGAGCTACTCCTGCTAAAGATTTAGATGAACACTTGTGGGGCTGTGGTCACACCGAATTATAGTACTTTGAATTGATAATGGCGTCCATTTACCACAAACTGTAGGTACCGGCAACGAGCCAGATGGATTGGTATATATGTGTAAGTATGTGTCCTTCCGATCTAGTGTTGTCAAGAAGTTGCTTTCCTGTAGTAGTGCTATTACATCCAGTAATGTCACCATGCAGAAGTGTTCTGTAGTGATTTAGTGGGCATAAGAACAGCATGTGGTGCAGCATTCCATCTTTTTTTGGTATTAAGAAGTCCAGAGAGTATACTCTTTTTCCTTGATGTTTGAAAGGGACAAATTCTCCCGTCCCTTTTTAGAACAGAGTTCAAGACAACATCCCCGTTTCACAATGTCTAATACCCATTGGTCGGATGTGATTTATGGCCACAACTGATGGAACTGCTGTAAACGTCTCCCAACATATGATGTATGATCGGGGGAAATGGTAGGCAAGTCACTGTAATGAGGTAGAAGCTCCCTTTGAGGGTGTCCTCTGCCTTTTCCTCTGGATTTTAAACCACTTGTGTAGTATCCATGGCCTGAATGTTGTTGGTATTGCTGTTGTTGATAACCTGGGGTCTCCTTTGAGTTACTTTTTGAGGCCCCTCTGCTTTGGAATCTCCAAAAGGGCTAATGTTTGTTTTTGAGTGCTTGTGTGTAAAGCACCTACTGACTTGGTAGTTTCCATGTCCTTCTTGATTTTTTTGAGTCGTGTGTCAGCCTCAGTTCCAAAGAGGTATTCTCCATCAAATGGAAAGTTCAGAATATGTTGCTGAACTTCCGGCTTGAATCCAGATATGCAAAGTCATGCATGGCGCTGTAACCTTATTGAGGAACTGATACCTCTAGCTGCTGTGTCTGTACATCCAGTGCACACCTAATTGTTGCGTTAGAGAGATGTCTCTCTTTTGTAACCAGCTCTTCCCTTTCTTTTTGTACTGGTCTGAAAGATGTTTTAATAGTTCTTCCATCTCATCTCATGTTTCCCTGTTATACAGAGACTGAAGGCCCACAGAGTTCGCTATCCTCCAGTGATTGGCATGCCTTGTCGCACTGTCTTCCCTGCTGCGTCAATATGCTTACTCTCTTTGTCATGAGATGGTGCTTCCCTGGAACTCTAGGACGCAGCTCTTTCCATGCTGTGGTCACCAATTTAGAATCTGCAGCAGGGTGTCTTCTGATGTAAAGAGGATCAAAAGGTGAGAGCCTGTATTTTCTTTCAGTCCTGGGCGTAAGCACTCTAGATGTTACCGGGTCCTTAAAAATGTCTTTTGAGACTAAGTATGGATCCTACATTGGTAGGTATTGGACTGTTCTCTGTCTTAGAAAGTGTTTCTACTATAAAGTCTATTTCATCCTCAGTAGTGTGCATTGGCAGTTTATAATATCACATTATAACACAAGAGGTATCATCCGGTAGAGATGCCTTAGTCGGGACAGGTGGTTCAATGTCAGTGTCTGGGAGGACCACATCATAGTCGTCCCAAGGATCAGGGCTATGTGCTGTGCCTCCTCACAAATCATAGTGATCAGCTTCATGTTCTCAGTTATTTTTGCCCTCCAGTTCCTCTACAGGTGAGGGTAATCTTGTGCATGGTGATGTTGGTTGACTTAATGTGACTGGGCTTGTGGCCCTATGTTTAAAAACAACCTTTTTTTGGTAGTGGCTGTGGCATGTCTAAATCTTGTGCTTGACTTTTGAATCCTTTTTCATGAGTTCATGAAGGCTCTCAAATGCTTGTCATCTTCCTCTTCCATTACAGGCTTGTGATGTGTTTTTGCCCATTTCTCTGGCAATGGTGTTGTTGCCGAGTATGGCATTTTCACTTTTGGAGGTGTCAGCAGTGAATGTGCTGTTTTGGCTTTGCTGGGGTCAATGCTCTTTTCAAGTTTGAATGGCTCCACGCTGAGTGTTTGTTTGGATCTGACAATTTCCCCAGACCTGAAGACTGGTCTGGGTGTTTGGTCACTGCAGAAGGGCGGCTCAGTGCAGACGGCAGCATTGGTACTCATATCAACTTGGTGTCAGCTCCATCCCTCCCTGTAGACCTTGTCCCTGATCTGCATCGAAAATATTCTTGTCCTGTCTTGGCTCCAAGGCATGCTCCCGGTGTTGATCAGAGCTTGAGGGCTCTGGTGCACCCTGATATAGAGGCGACATTTTGTGTAAGATCTCTTTAGCGCAGGTGGTTCAATTGTACTCACTGTGCTTGGAGTAGTCTTCATCCTGTGCCCTGACCCTGGTTCCGGAGTATGCTGTGTCACGGCTTCAACATGCACATCGGACTATTCTTCTTCGCTAGAATCCTCAGAGGCGACAGTGCAGGCTGGGGATGACATGAGTCTTCCGCTTGTTACCTCAGTGTCCAGCTTGACCTCATACTGCTTTTCTTCTTGGGAGAACTTGGCCTCTGTTGACATCTCCATTTTATGTGCTAGTCTTCAATCACCTGTTTCTCAGGGTCTACTTATTTTTAATGAGGTTGCACTGTTTAAAAACAAGTAGACGCTGAGAAACAGAGGTGATCGAAGACAATTCTGCTTGAGCTCTGGCGTTAAACACAGGTTACAGACTTCATGGGTTTCTGAGTATGTGTGTGTATTTTGCCCCTCGCTAAGGATACTTCCTGAATAAGCTGTCTTTTTAGCCTCCATTACCCAAAGACAAACATTCTCAATGGATGTGGAAGGCGACAATATGCAAGTCAATTACTGTACTCAAAATGTATTACAGTTCCAACTTTAGCAATAACCATAGGCTGTTTTTCATCCATCTTCGATTTGCTGGCTCAGTTAGTCATCCATAGGTCGTACGGGTGCTGAAACTACAGCGCTCCAATGCAGTCCTTCAAAGCCCAATGGCAGAAAAAAATAATCTAATAAAGGAACTGATGAACATGCGCAATCCCTCAAGGAAGAGGTTTTATAATGCACAACCACAAAAGGCTTCCTCATGAAAAACAAGCTGCAGAGTCTGGGCCCAACAATAGATGGCAGGAGGGTGCATAGCATGTATATCTGCAGCCAACACATGCTACGAATAAACTTATCTTCATAAAGGTCATCATTAAGATTGTTGTCAAACTGTTGGGATGGTTCAGGGTTCGACTGCAAGTAAAGACCATGGAGAGAGACACAGATGAGTCTTAGTCCAACAAAGCTATCAGCTCCGCAACTGGCGTCAGTGCTTGGACCAAGCCATGGACTGGCATTGTCAGCCATTTCACAGGGGCTGGAGTTGGCAGAGCCAGGTTCAAGGAGGGGGGGCCTGCCTCTAGTCAAAGTCGAGTGGCACAGTCAGGGATGGATCCTTTGGCAGTTATCTGACTGGAGGCCCCCTCGAACCCTTAAGACTGAAGGCATTCCAGAGGTATTCTGATGGGTATTGAAAAACTGGTTCATGGCCAATCTCAGGTCATGGAGCTGTTATCCATTGATAACATGTGAAAATCGAGCATATTGGGAGCAAGGTGAGAATCTTTTCTGAAGCTAAGGAACAACTCTGTATCGTGGAGGTACCTGGAGTGCTGAACAACACTAAATGGTGGGAGTGGCAGGTTGAGAAAGCCATGTGTGGACTTATGTTTTTTGGGATTTCTTGCACTTACCCCAGTTGCGGAAGTTTAATCACTATCTATTAGGAGATAAGTCAAGAGAGAGAGAGCACATCTGTGCCTTAACCTCTTCAACTTTCTTCAAAGTTCTGAAACAGCTAGGATGGCTTCGCTGTCCCACGTGGCCTTAGAGTTCATCTGAGCCCAGCAGTCACACAATGCAGAGTAGTGCATGGAGCCGAGACCGCAGAGACAGACATCATGGGTGTCTGTCACTGACATCTGTCGATGAAATTCCCTGCATGGGTTAAAACCAGTGGTTTTAGGAAGGGACAGCCCATGCACTCTGCGATAATTTGGAGGGAAAATAATTCTGACGAACTGATAGGATAGATGGACCTCTGGATCTGTATTGGAAAACGCAGAAAGAAAGGAACTGACAATGACATGCTGTGGTAGTACAGATATACTGCCACTGCAGCACATCTGGGGCAGACCAGATCTGATGTGGAGCAGCACAATACCACCTACTAATGCATGAGGGAAGTGCTCCGGATTTAGTCTGGCACCTAGGAGTAGTACAAGGGGAGGAATCTGCAGTCACACGTGTCTATCAGAAATAAAAGATTATTAATAAATGATCCTGTGTTTCATAAAACGTGCTTGGAAACAAATCATATTCATTCTAAAACAATTGCTAAAAACTGGCTTAGGCTTGATTATGCTGGGTCTGTACCTACAAAACATGTCCTAATCCCAAGGTATCCAGTTTAGAGATGGGTATTGTGCACTGCCCACAACCCACTGCCTGTGGCATAGGTAAGTCACCCCTCTAGCAGGCCTTGCAGCCCTAAGGAAGGGTGCACTATACCACAAGTGAGGGCATAGCTGCATGGACACTATGCCCCTACAGTGTCTAAGCCAATTCTTAAGACATTGTAAGTGCAGGGTAGCCATAAAGAGTATATGGTCTGGGTGTTTGTCAAACACAAACATCACAGTTCCATAATGTCTACACTGAATACTGGGAAGTTTGGTATCAAACTTCTCGGCACAATAAATCCACACTGATGCTAGTGTGAGATGTAATGAGAAATGGACTCAGAGGGCATCTTAGAGCTGCCCCCTGCATGCCAGCCCAACTGCTAGTGCTAGGCTGACCGGTCTCTGCCAGCCTGCCACTTCCAGACTAGTTTCTGGCCACATGGGGTGAGTGCCTTTGTGCACTCTGTGACCAGGAACAAAGCCTGTCCTGGGTGGAGGTGCTTCACACCTCACCCTACAAGAATTGTAACACCTGGTGGTGAGTTTCAAAGGCTCAAGCCTGGTGTTACCACGCCCCAGGGCACTCCAGCTAGTGGAGATAGCGCCCCCCCCAACACAGCCCCCACTTTTGGCGGCAAGTCCGGAGGAGATAATGAGAAAAACAAGGAGTCACCCTCCAGCCAGGACAGCCCCTACGGTGTCCTGAGGTGACCCCTTCCTTAGTAAATCCTCCATCTTGCTTTGGAGGAGTTCCCCCAATAGGATTAAGGATGTGCCCCCCCCTCCCCAAAGAGAGGAGGCACAAGGAGGGTGTAGCCACCCTCAGGGACAGTAGCCATTGTCTACTGCCCTCCAGCCCTAAACACACCACTAAATTTAGTATTTAGGGGCGACCCTGAACCCAGACAAACAGATTTCCTGATGACCTGAACAAGGACTGCTGACCTGAGAGCCCTGCAGAAAAGACAGACGACAACTGACTTGGCCCCAGCCCTACCGGCCTATCTCCAGACTAAAAGAACCTGCACAGTGACGCATCCTGTGGGACCAACAACCTCTGCTGACTCAGAGGACTGCTCTGCAACCCAAAGGACCAAGAAACTCCCGAGGACAGTGGCTCTGTCTAAACAAGAAGAAACCATCTTTAAAGGGGCTCCAGCCTTACTCCGGAAGCGTGAGTCCCCAACACTCTGCACCCGACGCCCCCAGCTTGTGTCCAGAGAAACCAACACTGCAGCGAGGACCCTCCAGGCGACTCCCACAACGTGGACACCCTTAGATGACCTCCCTGCACCCCCACGGCTATGCCTGCAGAGAGAATCCAGAGGCTCCCCCTGACCGTGACTGCCTGGTAACAAAAAAACCAACGCCTAGGAGAAGCACTGCACCCCAGATCCGAGAGGAACCAACTACCGGTGCAGGAGTAACCAGCAGACGGCCCTCATTTTTGCCCAGTTGGTAGCTAGCACGAGAAGTCCCCCTGTGCCCTGCCTGCATCGCCAGTGACCCCCCAGGTCCCTCCATTGATTTCAACGCAAAACCCTATACCTACTTTGCATACTGCACCCATGTGCCGCTGAGGGTGTAGTTTGTGTGCTTGTTTGTGACCCCCCCCCCCATTAGTGCTCTACAAATCCCCCAGGTCTACTCCCTGAGGACGCAGGTACTTACCTGCTACCAGACTGGAACCGGAGCACCCCTAGTCTACATAGGCGCCTATGTTATTTGGGCCCCACTTTGACCTCTGCACCTGAACGGCCCTGTGTTGCTGGTGCTCAGTGTTTGGGGTTGACTTGAACCCCCAACGGTGGGCTGCCTTTGCCCCGGAGACTGAACTTGTAAGTGCTTTTGTATCTGCTAAACTAACTTGTACTTACCTCACCCAGGAACTGTTGATTTTTGCAGTATCCAATTTTAAAATAGCTTATTGCCATTTTTGCCAAAACTGTGTACCTTACTGTTTTCATTCAAAGTTCCATATTTACCTATGCCAAGTACCTTACAGTTTATGTACTTACTTGAATTCTGAATCTTGTGGTTCTAAAATAAATTAAGAAAATAATATTTGTATATATAAAAACCTAGTTGGCCTGGAGTTAAGTCTTTGAATGTGTGTTCTCATTTATTGGCTGTGTGTGTGCAACAAATGCTTAACACTACCCTCTGACAAGCTTACTGCTCGACCACACTACCATAAAATAGAGCATTAGTATTATCTATTTTTGCCACTATCACATTCTAAGGGGAACCCTTGGACTCTGCACACTATCTCTCACTTTGAGAGAGTATATACAGAGCCAACTTCCTACAGGTATAGACATTAATTCCAAGATGTTAGCTACAATGAAGCAGTCAAAGATGTGCAGCATAATTCCTGTTGTACTATGTGGGTTCACCTCTCAAGTCTGCCGTAACACAGTTTTCCAGGTTATTTATGAAACCTCAATTAAAAACATCTTTCTTATCTGCTTCAAATTTAATTTCCAAAAATGAAATAGACTCCAATACATTTTAATGTATTCAATGCTTTCTACATATCAGCTTAAGGATGTCAATTCACTGCAGCTCAAAGCATTTCAAGCCACCAATATTGTCTCTACATCAGAAGAGTAACCATACACTTTAAATTGTATCTTTACAAGTTAAATACTGCATAATTAGCACAAAATACAAAAACGAATTACTCAGGAAGACAATACAGCACAACACAGACCTAAACCACGTTGTAGGGACAGACCTGTCTCTATTTCCATCATACATTTATTGTTGAGCTTATATAGGTGTGGTCCAAATAAGGTCACTGAGTATTTGCTACAACAGCTTTTTTTTTTTTTTTACATAGTATTTATTGGCATTTTGTATTTGCGTGAAAAAACATTCAGAATGCAATATGGTTACATGGTGTTGTATTTTGTGTCCTTTCTAGTCATGATCCTACTAGATATAACAGTCGCTGTATCAAACAAGTTACTTAACTTTGGTAACTATCTTTTTCATGGATACTCTACCTAAATGCAAATTCCTTACTTAGTGAATATTCCCCAGGTGTCCAGTAACTTTTCAGTAGTACCTTTGCCTGCTTGTAGGTAGCACTGTGTGGCTTCGTGCCAATGCTGTTCCCCTCCAGAAGTGACGAGTGGAGCCGTGTATGAGTGCAAAACCACGTGTGCTGATGTATAGTGTTTTCTAGGCTGTCCGATTGGTATGACCAGTTTCCACAGCTCTAGACTGGGGCCTTTTTGGATAAAAAAAAAAAAGAGCCCAGTTCACAGAACAAGGAGGTAGGAATCTGCAGAGTATCCACCAGAAGGAAACTGTTACTTACTTAGTAATCATCTGTTTGTGGCATGTAATGTTGTAGATTTACATGCTCTGCATACTCCTGTCATCTAGTGTGGGGTCAGAAGTGGGGCAAGTTGTTTATCTTCGAAGAAGCATTTCTAGTCATGGGATTGAGTGATAGTGTGCATGGCCCCTGACTCCTTTGTTAGATTGTTCTCCCACAGGGGGGTGAGAAAGGAGTATAAGAAAAGCATAGGGAACAATGTTCATGCACATGTAACTACGTATGTACAAATATATACAAGTATAATGTAAACTGAAATTGCCCCAGGTGTCGGGGAAGGAGGGAGGGCACATTTTAATGTACAGCTCTACATGCCACAAACAGATGCTTACTAAGTAACATTTTACATTCGATTCATGTGTGGCTGTAGATACACATGCCCTGCAATGACTGTAAAGCTGCCCCTTCATAAAATCGCTGGCTAGCCTGGTGGATTTGCAGTTGACTAGAAAAATGTTCTTAGCACAACCTGACCTACTTTGGCTTGCTGGTATGCTGGCACATCCACGCAGTAATGTTTTGTAAATGTGTATAGTGTAGACTACGTAGCAGCTTTACAAATGTCAGCTATAGCGATATTATTAAGAAAAGCGATAGTAGCACCTTTTTTTCCTAGTAGAATGTGCTCTAGGGTTAACAAGTAGCAGTCTTTTTGCATTAGCGTAACAAGTTTGCATACATTTAACTATTCATCTAGCTATGTCAGTTTTGTAAATTGGACTTCCTTTGTGTGGCATTGAAAAGGCTACAAATAGCTGTTTATTTTGCCAAAACTCTTTGGTTCAGTCAATGTAAAAAAATGAGTGTACTTAACATCTAGAATATGGAAAGCTCTTTTTGCAACAGAGCCAGGTTGAAGAAAGAAGACAGGTAGTTCAGTGGACTGGTTAATGCGAAATTGAGAAATTACTTTAGGCAGGAACTTAGGGTTAGTGCAAAGGACTACCTTATCCCTATGAATCTGGAAGAAGGGTTCCTCCAAGGATAGTGCCTGGAGCTCACTGACATGCCTGAGTGATGTGATAGCAATTCAGAGAGCCACCTTCCAAGAAAGATACTGAAGTGGACATGAATGAAGTGGTCCAAAAGGTGGACCCATGGGTCTGGTGAGCACAATGCTGAAGTTCCACAATTGTACAGGGTGAACTTTAGGTGAAATAAGCATTCCATAAAAGCTTAATGACTAGGGTTTTGAACACAAAAATAAGCTGTTTTGTAGATATGCAGCTATAGCTGCAAGATGTAGGTGAATGGAAGTGTATGCTGCTAGGTTTGCCTTTTCTAAGTGGAGCAAATAAAACATTTCTTGAACAGGAGCTTTCATAGGGTCAATATGTTTGGGTTGGCAGTAGCAAACAAAATGTTCCCATTTTGCAGCATAACAGGCTCTAGTTGTGGGTCTATGGGCATTCCTGAGAATGTCTCTATATTCCACAGGCAATCCTAAGTAACCAAACTCTATGACCTCAGGAGCCATATCACAAAGTTCAGTGACTTTGGGTCTGGATGTTTGATTTGTCCTCGATTTTTTTAATGAGAAGGTCTTGCTTGTTTGGGAGCTACTCATGGAGGACTACTGATAGGTCTAGAAGTGTGGTGAACCACCGCTGCCATGCCCAAGTGGGAGCTACAAGGATCATGGGGACAGACCTCTGCCTGATCCACTGAACCAGAAATGGAATGAGAGGGAGAGGAGGAAAGTTGTAAGCAAATATCCCTGTCCAGTTCATCCAAAGAGCACCGCACTTGGATACAGGGTGTGAGTACCTGGAGGCGAGGCTTGGGGATTTTGCGTTTTCTGCTGTGACAAAAAGGTCTATCAGATGAGTTTCCCCACTCTGCAAAGTATGGATAAAGGACTTGTGGTGAAGCTCCCATTTGTGGACCTGTTGCTGCATCCTGCTGAGCAGGTCTGCAAAGTCATTGTATGTCCCTGGGAGATACTTTGCTACCAGGTGAATGTCCCACTTCCATATTGTTTGAGAGTAGTGACAGTTGGGACAATCATGCCCTCCAATTTCTGGAGATAATACATTGCTGTCATCTTGTCTGTCCAGACCAAGACAACCTAGTAAGATAGGAGATGAAGGAAGGCTTTGAGTACTAAAACCCTGTAGATCAAGGTAACTGATGTGTAGGGATTGCTGATTTCGATCCCAGAGGCCCTGTACTGTGAAGTCGTGAAGGTGAGTGCCCCAGCCTGCCAGTGATGTGTTTGTGGTCAGAATAACCTGAGGCACAGGGTCCAGAAAAGGCCACTCCTTTAAAAGGTTGGTGGTGTTCCACTATTGCAGAGTGCAGTGTTTATGGTGGCCTAACACCACTAGATCCTCCAAGTGACCCTGTGACTGAGACAACTGACAAGACAGACACTGCCGTAGGGGACGTATGTGTAGCCTGGCATGGGGAATGATGACAATACAAGACTCCATTGTCCCTAGCAGTCTCATAATGATCCTGACTGTTTAAGAATGATTCTCGTGAAGACAAGGGAGAAGAGACTGAAAACTCTGGATAAGGTCCGGGTTGGAGTATGCCAGCCCCAACTCCACATTCAGGATAGCCTCTAGATAAGGCTACACCTGAAGAGGCTAAAGGTGGGACTAGGAGAAGTTCAGAGTGAAACCCAGTGTGTGAAGGAGATCCACTGTCAACTGGGTGTGATGTTGGCACTTTTTTTTAGTTACTGGCTTTGATGAACTGGTCGTCTAAATAGGGGAACACATGGATGTTTAATCTTCTGAGGTGTACTGCAACTACTGCTAAACACTTGTGAAGATCCTGGGAGCGGTGGTGATCCTGAAAGGCAGGACCTTGAACTGGTAATGTTTGTGTGCAATGACGAACCTTAGATATTTTTGGTGTACTGTGTGCGTGGGAATATGAAAGTAGGTGTCTTTTAGATCTAAAGTTGTAATTGGCTTGTTGTAGAAGTGGAATAACGCCCGGAAGGGTAACCATGTAAGAGTGTTCTGACAGGATATAGGAGTTTAACGATCTGAGGTCAAGAATGGGCCTGAGAGAGCCATCATTTTGGGTATGAGGACGAATAGGGAGTATACTCCTGTCCCCTGGTGTTGCAGGGGAACTAGCTCTATGGCCCCTTTGAGAAGAAGGGATTGAACCTCTTGTTGGAGAAGGGTGACATGTTTCCGAGACAGCCTGTGTGTGAAAGGGGGAATATTAGGAGGTTTGGTAATGAGCTCCAGAGAATAACCATTTTGGATAACGTAGAGGACCCATTGGCCAATAGGCATATTGACCGATTGTGGGTGAACGTTTTGAAGCCTTCCCCCGACAGGTGTTGAACTGAGTTATCTGAGACTGTTGGCCCTTCAGCAACTATTTGTCATCCTCTTTTTCTGTACTCATTTGGCAAGACCTGGAGGAGCTCCTCCATTTCATCCTAAGGAGCCCAATAGTGCTTGTGAATTGGCCCGCAGCATAAATTTGATTGCTCTCCTCAGGAGGAGTAAAGTCTTCAGTAGCCTGACAGTTGTCACGCTTTCTTGCTGCGGTAGCAACAAGTGAGTCAGGAGGGACCCAAGACCTAATATATAGTGGGGTGGAAAGAGCAGAATTGTACTATCAACTCTAGGAGTGATAACGGGACCCCTAAACATTTCATCTGCGTTACCAAGCATGACAGGGAGCGCTGGTGGAAACTAAATATCCATATAAGTGGAAGTAAGGGTATTCAAAAGGAAGTCCTGTTCAATAAGGTCTCTGTGGAGTTCTACGTTATGAAATGCAGCTGCTAGTGCAACTACTTACTGGTATGGAGTGGTGTCCTCTGGTGGGGAGAGGCATGCAGGGTAGAGATCTGGATCATTAGATGTGATAGGATCATAAGTATCCAAAGGGTCTGGGGTGTCCCATCTAAATCACACCCCCCCCCCCCCCCCCCCCCGGGAGACGAAGGGAAGCCCAGAGGAGTATTATCTCCCAGAATAGGAGAGGCGGGAGAAGGAGATTGAGGTGGAGTGGAGGAAGGAGGCTGAGAAGGTGGAGGAAGAGGTGGTGGTGAAGGACAACGTGGTGGGCTAGTGGCCTAGTCCTTGGTCTTCATCTCCTGACATGGAGGGGTGTCCAAGGCTTCTTTTTCAATAGTACAGGTGGAGATGCAGTGATACGTCCTATACCCTTCTGAATTCAGAGTCGGCACTGACGAATGTTCAGAGTCTCTAATATGGGCTCCACTGGAGAAGGAGTAGCAGAGGACTGGCTTGAGTCCTTCTGTTCTGATGATTTCAGTTCCATGTGTTTCAGCACCAAAGATTTCGGTTGGTTTGATCTGCTCTGCATCGACGTGGAGGCTGAAGGTATTCAGCTCAGAGCCGAAGCTCGAATCTAGACAGACAATCTCTAGGTCTGATGAGGAGGTTGAAACTGAAGACAATGGTTTGGTCTTGACAGTTGTTTTCAGTGCCGTGCCTGGAGTCAGGGCAGCCGAAGTATCCTTCCTGTTTCGACCATGGCCTGTTGGTAGTGGTGGATCAGCTACCTTGGGAAGGGGCCTTTTAGTGGCCTTGGGGAGGGCAGAATGGGACACGTTACTCACGGGTTGCGCCGAGATAATTTCATAGCTTTCGATGTCCGACTGAATGTGCGAGTCAGAAGAGTCCTGGATGGAAAGAGCCTCCTCCTCATCCTGCTGGGGCTCCTCCTGTGTGTGTTCTTCCCCAAACATGTCCAGGGTCCTGTGTGCCATTTTCAACCTCCATGCTCTTTGGTCCTGAAGCGCCTTATTCTACCGGAAGGATCTGCGGGTGTAGGAGGCTGGCCTGGCTTGTAGTGGGTACCAAGGGGTACTTACACTCTGTACCAGGTCCAGTTAACCCTTATTAGTGTAGAAGAGGTGTTTCTAGCAGCTTAGGCTGATAGAAGGCAGCTATAGCAGAGCAGCTTAGGCTGAACTAGGAGACATGCAAAGCTCCTACTATACCACTGGTATCATATGCACAATATCATAAGAAAACAATACACAGATATACTAAAAATAAAGGTACTTTATTTTTATGACAATATACCAAAAGTATCTCAGTGAGTACCCTCAGTATGAAGATGCCAAATATACACAAGATACAGATACACAATACCAAAAATATGCAGTAATAGCAAAAGGAAGTAATGCAACAATGTAAAGTTACAGTAGATTGCAATAGGAGCACATAGGTATAGGGGCAACACAAACCATATACTCCAAAAGTGGAATGCGAACCACAAATGGACCCCAAACCTATGTGAGCTTGTAGAGGGTCGCTGGGGCGATAAGAAAACAGTGAAGGTTAGAAAAATAGCCCACCCTAAGTCCCTGTAAGGTAGGTGTAAAATGCACCTACAACCCCCAGAGTGCACAGAAGTCGTGATATTAGGATTCTGCCAGGAAAACCAACACCAGCAAAGCAACAACAATGGATTTCCGGACCTGGGTAACTGTAAGAGAAGGGGACTGTAGGAAAGTACCATCTTGCTTGGCATGTTACCCCCCATATTTCACTGTATATATGTTGTTTTAGTGTATGTGGCACTGGGACCCTGCCAGCCAGGGCCCCAGTGCTCATAAGTGTGCCCTGTATGTGTTCCCTGTGTGATGACTGTCTCACTGAGGCTCTGCTAACCAGAACCTCAGTGGTTATGCTCTTTCCAAATTGTCACTAACAGGCTAGTGACCAATTTCACCAATTCACATTGGCATACTGGAACACCCTTATAATTCCCTAGTATATGGTACTGAGGTACCCAGGGTATTGGGGTTCCAGGAGATCCCTATGGGCTGAAGCATTTCTTTTGCCACCCATAGGGAGCTCTGACAATTCTTACACAGGCCCGCCACTGTAGCCTGAGTGAAATAAAGTCCACGTTATTTCACAGCCATTTACCACTGCACTTAAGTAACTTATAAGTCACCTATATGTCTAACCTTTACCTGGTAAAGGTTGGGTGCTAAGTTACTTAGTGTGTGGGCACCCTGGCACTAGCCAAGGTGCCCCCACATCGTTCAGGGCAAATTCCCCGGACTTTGTGAGTGCGGGGACACTATTACACGCGTGCACTATACATAGGTCACTTCCTATGTATAGCGTCACAATGGTAACTCCAAACATGGCCATGTAACATGTCTAAGATCATGGAATTGTCATGGCATTGGGGAGACAATTCCATGATCCCCCGAGTCTCTAGCACAGACCCGGGTACTGCCAAACTACCTTTCCCGGGGTTTCACTGAAGCTGCTGCCAACCCCTCAGACAGGTTTCTGCCCTCCTGGGGTCCAGCCAGGCTTGGCCCAGGAAGGCAGAACGAAGGACTTCCTCAGAGAGAGGGTGTTACACCCTCTCCCTTTGGAAAAAGGTGTCAGGGCTGGGGAGGAGTAGCCTCCCCCAGCCTCTGGAAATGCTTTGATGGGCACAGATGGGGCCCATCTCTGCATAAGCCAGTCTACACCGGTTCAGGGATCCCCCAGCCCTGCTCTGGCGCGAAACTGGACAAAGGAAAGGGGAGTGACCACTCCCCTGACCTGCACCTCCCAGGGGAGCGCCCAGAGCTCCTCCAGTGTGCTCCAGACCTCTGCCATCTTGGAAACAGTGGTGCTGCTGGCACACTGGACTGCTCTGAGTGGCCAATGCCAGCAGGTGACGTCAGAGACTCCTTCTGATAGGCTCTTACCTGTGTTGCTAGCCTATCCTCCTTCCTAAGTAGCCAAACCTCCTTTTCTGGCTATTTAGGGTCTCTGCTTTGGGGAATTCTTTAGATAACGAATGCAAGAGCTCAGAGTTCCTTTCCATCTCTCTCTTCACCTTCTGCCAAAGGATCGACCGTTGACTGCTCAGGACGCTTGCAAAACCGCAACAAAGTAGCAAAGACGACTACTGCAACCTTGTATCGCTGATCCTGCCGCTTTCTCGCCTGTTTCCTGGTGGTGCATGCTCTAGGGGTAGCCTGCCTCCTTCTTGCACCAGGAGCTCTGAAGAAATCTCCCGTGGGACGACGGAATCTTCCTCCTGCAACCGCAGGCAACGAAAGACTGCATCACCGGTCCTCTGGGTCCCCTCTCAGCACGACGAGCGTGGTCCCTGGAACTCAGCAACTCTGTCCAAGTGACTCCCACAGTCCAGTGACTCTTCAGTCCAAGTTTGGTGGAGGTAAGTCCTTGCCTCCCCACGCTAGACTGCATTGCTGGGTACTGCGTGATTTGCCGCTGCTCCGGCTCCTGTGCACTATTCCAGGATTTGCTTTGTGCACAGCCAAGCCTGGGTCCCCGACACTAACCTGCAGTGCACAACCTCCTGAGTTGTCCTCCGGCGTCGTGGGACTCCCTTTTGTGTCTTCGGGTGAGCTCCGGTTCACTCCTCTTCCAAGTGCCTGTTCCGGTACTTCTGTGGGTGCTGCCTGCTTCTGTGAGGGCTCCCTGACTTGCTGGGCGCCCCCTCTGTCTCCTCATCCAAGTGGCGACATCCTGGTCCCTCCTGGGCCACAGCAGCATCCAAAAACCCTAACCGCGACCCTTGCAGCTAGCAAGGCTTGTTTGCGGTCTTTCTGCGTGGGAACACCTCTGCAAGCTTCTTCACGACGTGGGACATCCATCCTCCAAAGGGGTAGTTTCTAGCCCTCTTCGTTCTTGCAGAATCCACAGCTTCTACCATCCGGTGGCAGCTTCTTTGCACCCTCAGCTGGCATTTCTTGGGCATCTGCCCAATCTCGACTTTGTCGCGACTCTTGGACTTGGTCCCCTTGTTCCACAGGTACTCTCGTCCGGAAATCCACTTTGGTTGCATTGCTGGTGTTGGTCTTCCTTGCTGAATTCCCCTATCACGACTTCTGTGCTCTCTGGGTAATATAGGTGCACTTTACACCTACTTTTCAGGGTCTTGGGATAGGCTATTTTTCTAACCCTCACTGTTTTCTTACAGCCCCAGCGACCCTCTGCAATCTCACATAGGTTTGGGGTCCATTCGTGGTTCGCATTCCACTTTTGGAGTATATGGTTTGTGTTGCCCCAATACCTATGTGCTCCTATTACAATCTACTGTATTTCTACATTGCTTGCATTACTTCCTTTTGCTATTACTTCATATTTTTGGTATTGTGTACATATATCTTGTGAATATTTGGCATCCTCATACTGAGGGTACTCACTGAGATACTTTTGGCATATTGTCATAAAAATAAAGTACCTTTATTTTTAGTATATCTGTGTATTGTGTTTTCTTATGATATTGTGCATATGACACCAGTGGTATAGTAGGAGCTTTGCATGTCTCCTAGTTCAGCCTAAGCTGCTCTGCTATAGCTACCTTCTATCAGCCTAAGCTGCTAGAAACACCTCTTCTACACTAATAAGGGATAACTGGACCCGGTACAGAGTGTAAGTACCCCTTGGTACCCACTAAAAGCCAGGCCAGCCTCCTACAGGGACCAAGTCCAAGAGTTGCGACAGTGTCGAGAGTGGGCAGATGCCTAGGAAATACCAGCTGAGGGTGCAAGGAAGCTGCCACCGGATGGGAGAAGCTTGGTGTTCTGCAAGAAAGAAGAGGACTAGGAACTTCCCCTTTGGAGGATGGATGTCCCACATCGTAAAGAAGCTTGCAGAGGTGTTCCCACGCAGAATGATTGCATACAAGCCTTTCTAGCTGCAAGTGTTGCGGTTAGGGTTTTTGGATGCTGCTGTGGCCCAGGAGGGACCAGCATGTCGCCACTTGGATGAGGAGTCAGAGGGGGTGCCCAGCAAGTCAGGGAGCCCTCACAGAAGCAGGCAGCACCCACAAAAGTACCGGATCAGGCGCTTAGAAGAGGAGTGAACCAGAGTCCACCCAAAGTCACAAAAGGGAGTCCCACGACGCCGGAGGACAACTCAGGTTGTGCACTGCAGGTTAGAGGGTCAGGGACCCAGGCTTGGCTGTGCATGAAGGAAATCCTGGAAGAGTGCACAGGAGCTGGAGCAGCTGCAAATCACGCGGTACCCAGCAATGCAGTCTAGCATGGGGATTCAAGGACTTACATCCACCAAACTTGGACTGAAGAGTCACTGGACTGTGGGAGTCACTTGGACAGAGTTGCTGAGTTCCAGGGACCACGCTCGTCGTGCTGAGAGGGGACCCAGAGGACCGGTGATGCAGTCTTTTGTTGCATGCGGTTGCAGTGGGAAGATTCCGTCGACCCACAGGAGATTTCTTCAGAGCTCCTGGTGCAAGAAGGAGGCAGGTTACCCCCAGAGCATGCACCACCAGGAAACAGGCGAGAAAGCTGGCAGGATGAAGCGATTCAAGGTTGCAGTAGTCATCTTTGCTACTTTGTTGCGGTTTTGCAGGCGTCCTGAGCAGTCAGCGGTCGATCCTTTGGCAGAAGGTGAAGAGGGAGATGCAGAGGAACTCTGGTGAGCTCTTGCATTCGGTATCTGAAGAATTCCCCAAAGCAAAGACCCTAAATAGCCATAAAAGGAGGTTTGGCTACCTAGGATGGAGGATAGGCTAGTAAGAAAGGTAAGAGCCTATCAGAAGGAGTCTCTGACGTCACCTGATGGCACTGGCCACTCAGAGCAGTCCAGTGTGCCCCCAACACCTCTGTTTCCAAGATGGCAGAGGTCTGGAGCACACCGGAGGAGCGCTGGGCACCTCCCCTGGGAGGTGCAGGTCAGGGGAGTGGTCACTCCCCTTTCCTTTGTCCAGTTTCGCGCCAGAGCAGGGCTAGGGGATCCCTGAACCGGTGTAGAATGGCTTATGCAGAGATGAGCAGCATCTGTGCCCATCAAAGCATTTCCAGAGGCTGGGGGAGGCTACTCCTCCCCAGTCATCACACCTTTTTCCAAAGGGAGAGGGTGTAACACCCTCTCTCTGAGGAAGTCCTTTGTTCTGCCTTCCTGGGCCAGGCCTGGCTGGACCCCAGGAGGGCAGAAACCTGTCTGAGGGGTTGGCAGCAGCTGCAGTGAAACCCCGGGAAAGGCAGTTTGGCAGTACCCGGATTCTGTGCTAGAGACCCGGGGGATCATGGAATTGTCTCCCCAATGCCAGGATGTCATTGGGGTAACAATTCCATGATCTTAGACATTTACATGGCCATGTTTGGAGTTACCATTGTGACGCTATACATAGGTAGTGACCTATGTATAGTGCACGCGTGAAATGGTGTCCCCCGCACTCACAAAGTCCGGGGAGTTTGCCCTGGACAATGTGGGGGCACCTTGGCTAGTGCCAGGGTGCCCACACACTAAGTAACTTTGCACCCAACCTTCACCAGGAGAAGGTTAGACATATAGGTGACTTATAAGTTACTTAAGTGCAGTGGTAAATGGCTGTGAAATAACGTGGACGTTAGTTCACTCAGGCTGCACTGGCAGGCTTGTGTAAGAATTGTCAGAGCTCCCTATGGGTGGCAAAAGAAATCCTGCAGCCCATAGGAATCTCCTGGAACCCCAATACCCTGTGTACCTCAGTACCATATACTAGGGAATTATAAGGGTGTTCCAGTATGCCAATGTGAATTGATGAAATTGGTCACTAGCCTGTTAGTGACCATTTAGAAAGCAGAGAGAGCATAACCACTGAGGTTCTGATTAGCAGAGCCTCAGTGAGACAGTTGGGCATCACACAGGGAACACATACAGGGCACACCTATGAGCACTGGGGCCCCTGGCTGGCAGGGTCCCAGTGACACATACACTAAAATAACATATATACAGTGAAATATGGGGGTAACATAACAGGCAAGATGGTACTTTCCTACAGCGGGTGTCACAGGTAGCCTCTTAATGATCGGGGAGAGAGGCAGAGATTACACACCTGATATGTTGGTCTGTGTGTGGAAATTCTGCGTGGCACTTAAGGCAGAAACAGAATTGAGTCTGTTCCACCAGGTCATCATGCCCATCAGTGCCGCTAGGAAGATAGGTCAGAGTTGGGTGTAGACACCCCTGTTGCATTATGTGCATTCATTCACCCATAGTTTATTGTTTGCGTCCATAGGGGACACAGTACCAGGTGCTACCACCTGCATGGCAGTGTCACCAGATGCACGTTCTGGAATGTTGACAGAACGGCACTGGAGATGTATATGAGAAGACGTACAGCTATGTGTTCCGGTTACCTCCTCTCAGGTGTGCTGGACAATGCATAAATATTTATACTCTTACGAAGGTGTGAGGAGTCATCTTTATAGAAGTGGCGATGGGCTCCAGTTCACTCAACCCTTCAGCGTGCAAACTGCATTACACTGTGTGAAGTGTACTTCGCAATCCGAATTATGCTTCTGATCGCAGTGACTGATTTATGGGCAAGTACTGCCCCCTCAAACTTAAACGTGTATTTGCAAGTATTTAACACACAGCATGCTGTACTTTTACCTTCACGTTACATAGTAAAATCGCCCCTAGCTCAGCCGGCACCTAGGGAAACCTACCACACCTGTGCATTTTTTTAAACTAGAGACCTAGGGGAATCCAAGATGGGGTGACTTGTGGGGCTCTGACCAGGTTCTGTTACCCAGAATCCTTTGCAAACCTCAAAATTTGGCTATGGAAAAAAACACATTTTCCTCACATTTTGGTGACAGGAAGTTCTGGAATCTGAGAGGAGGCACAAATTTCCTTCCACCCAGCATCCCCCAAGTCTCCCGATAAAAATGGTACCTCACTTGTGTGGGTAGGCCTAGCGCCCACGAAAGGAAATGGCCCAAAACACAACGTGAACACATCCCATTTTTTTTTTTTTTAACAGAAAACAGAGGTGTTTTTTGCAAAGTGCCTACCTGTAGATTTTGGCCCCTAGCTCAGCTGGCACCTAAGGAAACCTACCAAACCTGTGCATTTTTTTTAGAACTAGAGACCTAGGGGAGTCCAAGATGGGGGGACTTGTGGGGCTCTGACCAGGTTCTGTTATCCAGAATCCTTTGCAAACCTCAAAATGCGGCTAAAAAAAAAAAACTAAACAAAAACATTTTCCTCACATTTCGGTGACAGAAAGTTCTGGAATCTGAGAGGAGCCACACATTTCCTTCCACCCAGCGTTCCCCCAAGTCTCCCGATAAAAATGGTACCTCACTTGTGTGGGTAGGCCTAGCGCCCACGAAAGGAATGGCTCAAAACACAACATGGACACATCACATTTTTTCACAGAAAACAGTGCCTACCTGTGGATTTTGGCCTCTGGCTCAGCCGGCCCCAGGGGGGGCAGAAATGGCCTAAAATAAATTTGCCCCCCACCTTCCCCCAGGGAGTGACCCTTGCCTACGGGGTTGCTCTCCTTGCGTGACGGTGCAAAAAAAAAAAAAAATGCCTAATGGTTTCTGCCCCCAAGGGGGGCAGAAAAGGTCTAAATACAATTTTCACCTCCAGGGTAGCGACCCCTGCCTAAGGGGTCGCTCCCCATCTCTAAAAAAAAAAAAAAAAAAAACACAAACAAAAAAATAGCCCTGGTGCCTAGAGGTTTCTGCCCCCCCCCCCCTCAGGGGGTAGATCGCCTAATAACAATAGGCCGATCTGCCCCAAGGGGGGGGCAGAAATGGCCTAAAATAAATTTGCCCCCTCACCCCTCCCCGGGGAGTGACCCTTGCCTAAGGGGTTTCTCCCCATCTCTAAAAAAAAAAAAAAAGGTTTCTGCACCCCCTGGGGGCAGATCGGCCTAATAACAATAGGCCGATGTGCCCCGGGGTGGGGGGGGCGGGAGGGGTCGGGGGCAGAAATGGCCTAAAATAAATTTGACCCCTTGTGTGACGGCGCAAAAAAAAAAAGAAGATCCCTGGTGCATAGTGGTTTCTGCCCCCTAAATAACATTTTCCCCTCCAGGGGAGCGACCCTTGCCTAAGGGGGCACTCCTCATCTGTAAAACAACAACAACAACAAAAATCCCCGGTGCCTAGTGGTTTCTGCCCCCCTTGGGGGCAGATTGGCCTAATTAAAATAGGCCAATCTGCCCCCAAGGGGGGCAGAAATGGCCTAAATATAATTTGCCCACTATGGGAGCGACCCTTGCCTAAGGGGTCGCTCCCCACACCTAAAACAAAACAAAAAGAAAAAAACAGCAGCACTGTGCCGCAGGACGTAACCACTACGTCCTTGGCACAGAACCGGTTAAATGTCGGCGCGTGCGGCCATTTTATTGCCTGACCGTTTAGTGCGATTTATTTTTTCACGGACCGGAAGATTTAATTGCATGCCGCCATTAATTACTGGCGGCACAGCAAACTTCACTCCAAAGATAAGGCGAGTTGGCTGAAAGCATAGTGCGCTTCCTTTTCTTCACGGAACTGAACATTTAGTTGCATGCCAGCATTAATTGTCAGGAGGCACGGCGCATGTCACGTTCTGACAAAGGGGACAGATTATTTAACTCTGTACCACCAGAACAAAGTCTTCCTTACAGTCAACGAAGACTCAACAAACCGCTAAATCTAATTATCAATTTAATTTACAAAATAGTACTGCACACATTTTTTCAACCTGAACTCCTCCTGTGTGATCTACTAAGATCATCATAGACAAGTAATGCATATGCATACTTATTCCAGTAAATCCTTTCCGTTACATTGTTTTTATAGTACTAAAATGTTATTAACACCTGCATACTGTATACTTCCACCTATACTTTCAGTACCTTAAAAAATGAGTTTTACTTTCATCATGTTCATCTACCAGGCGATACTTTTAATAAGCTGGCACACTGCATTATTGGCACCTTGTATTGTTGCTTCATAAAGAACCATGACAATTTTGAGAGATGGCATCAGAAAATATTTGGAATCTTTCTCCACCACAAGCCTTCCTACCTGCTTTGAGCGAACCAACATTAAAATGGGAAGAGTGGCGAGAGTATTTCACTAATTACATATTTTCTACATTTGATGACAACGAAGACTTCACTGCAGAAAAGAAAGTCAAAACACTGCTGCATTGGTTAGGGCGGGGTGGGGGGCTTAAAGTTACATAACAGCATACATAAAAATCAAAGAGCAGCAGGCCAAAGAGATGTTTACTCTAATGCTTTAAATTATTTAAAGAAATTACTACAAACCCACTGTGTGTGTTGCAGTAAATCGCTACAGATTGTACCACAGGAAACGAGAAATCAATTGATGATTGTGTTTCAGGTTAAAAAACCTAGACCTCACATGTCGCTTTGGGAACCCACACAATGAACTCAGAGATCAGATTATAATGCAAGCATTAAATCTGAGCATCTAATACAACCTCTGGGCCAAAGGGGAAATTTCTCTCCAAGATGTCAGATTTAGTCAAAAGAGCAGAATTGACTGGAAGGTGTGCTAAAGCGGTGTTGTCAGAAAACAAAGAAAAGTAAGAAGTAGTGGTGGTAGCTAAAATAAGCAGATCTAAAACTTCAAAAAAAAGCAGAGAAGGTGGACTTCAATGTAGAAAAGTTTAAAGCCTTTGTACAAAAGAAATGCTATAGGTGTGGAAGTATAAATCAACTGGCAAATGATTAAAAAAATGCCCGGAGTGTAAACAGAAGTGTTCAAAATGTGTAATCATAGGACACTTTCAAAATGTTTGTCAGAATAAGTTGAGAGGTATGGTTTAGATGGTGGACCAAGATGAGGACTGTCATCCTAAACTGTCAGGTGACAAAGAGTTAAATATGTGTGTAGAGTGGAGGATATTCAGGTGTTGCATATCAATAATGTAGAAAAAGAAAGAAAGAAAAAAACTCATGTGTGAAATGTTAATAGGTAGAGTAAACACTGCAATTGTTGCAGACTAAGGATCTCAATACACAATAGTGAACAAAGATGTGTGGGGAGAGAAATTTACACAGGCCTTAGGAAATGATTTAGATCAATCTGATATTTCTATCTAAACCTTCACAGGTGAATACATAGATCTTCACAATCTAAATAACAATATCCTTATTAACCGATTTCCCTTGCCACGCATCAACCAAATGTTAGCCCTCACCAAAGGTATTAAATGGTTTTCTACTATTAATTTTAAGGCTGCATACGATGAGTTTCATTACATCCTGAGAGTAGAGGTCTAACCAGATTCATTACATCATTCGGGTGCTACAGAGTTAAAAGAGTACCCTTTGGGTTAGCCTTCGCTTCAGCCATATTCCAGGGATTGATGCATGCAATTTTTAAAGAAGTTAAACATCTGTTGATTTTCCAAGATGATATCCTAGTAATGAGTAAATCTATAGAAAAACATGATCGAAATTTACTTCTAGTCCTAAGCATTGAGAATATTGGTCTCAGAGCGGAATACAGTGAACACAAATTTGTATTTAATCAGGTCACATACCTAGGACATCTAGTAACAAGGGATGGCATTAAACCTAAAAAAGAACTGTTGGATGCGATTAGAAATGAACCAATGCCAAAGAACAAGGATGAGGTATGAGTGTTCCTAGGGTTAGAGGAATTTTACTTCAAATTTGTCAATGATGTTTCCACTAAAATCTATGAAAGTAGCCATCTTCTCAAACTATGAAACACATCTGAATGGTCAAATAAATGTCAGGTTGCATTTCTTAGCATGAAAGAAAATATTTGTGAGGCACCGCCACTGCAAGTTTTTAACCCTGATTTGCAGAATGCAATCACCACTGATGCAAATAGCATGGGTATTGGTGCAGTTCTCACCCAAAATAATTATTTGGGCAAGGATGAAACAACTGCATTTGCATCCTGTTCTTTAACTCCCACAGAAGAAAATTATTCTGTTACTGAAAGGGAAGCACACGCATGTGTGCGGGTTAGAACACTTCAGGCAGCACATCTGGGTGAACAAAATCACACTGTTAGTGACCACAAACCTCTAACCTAGGTCCTAACTACTAAAGGACTTTATGGAGCTTCCCCAAGACTAACTAGCTTGTCTGTCCGTCTTTTTGATTACAATTATGAAGTGCAGTATGTTCCGGGTACGAAGAATGTGGTAGCTGATTTTTTAAGGTGTATGTCATTGCCATTGAGTGAGGTGAGTGAGAATGTGGTGGCAACATTTTGTGTGGCAAACATATCAGAGGAATTTCAAAGCATTTAAAGTGAAGAGTGGAATATTGAGCAAGAACAGGATATGTTGCTTACAAATGTGTAGAGTCTAATTTCAAAAGGCTGGCCAGAAAATAAATTATTACCAAAACAATCATTGCCTTTTTAGGAAGAGAGAAACAAACTATCTTGTGAAGGAGGCTCAATCTTAAGGAATGGTAAGGTTGTTCCTCCAAATAAATTGAGAAGAAGGATTCTGGAAATATGTCATGAGGGATATTTAGGAATAGGAAAAAAAAAAAGAACAGGGTGAAGAATTGGTAGTGGTGGCCAGGAGTGGATAAGGATATTGAAAGAAAAGTCAGAGAATGCTTACAACGTGAAAAATCTCCAGGTTATACTCAAACCACCCTTGCATCCCATTCTAAGTCCCAGTATGCCTTGTGTAGGCATACACTTAATGGGCCCTATCCACGAGCAAAATGAACAGGTGTATGTAAATGTTTTAATCGATAACCTTACAAAGTGGTCAGAAGCAGAATGGTTTAAAGAAATGATAGTAGCAGTAGCATACATTTTTTTTTAACAAAATGTTTATGAGAGAAGGGTTGCAAAAGAGCAGTTTGAGTGACAGTGGTCCTCATTTCACATCTGAAGGTTTTAAAGATGCACCTGTGTGCTTGTGAGTGGTACTTGACCTGAGAGGATTTTGGGAGCATTTCCAGCAACCCCAGATGACTTTTCTTTATTCTCTACTCTCTACTGATGAAGGCCTAAACCCAGAAACATGTTTCTAGAGATACACAGCAAAGACTGCACGAACTTTGGTGAAAAACTACAGATAACTTTCAAGTGCTAACTGTGAACTACATTTACCAGGATGCAAAGGGGCGAACTGTGCTGGGATGTGAGGCAGTGTGCTCCCAACCCCCCTTCCTGTTTTAAAGAGTAAATGGTATAGTGAACAAAACTGCATCTATGTACCATCCACCAGGAAACAGAGAGGTTGGACGGTTTAACAGTGTAATCAAAGGAATTATCCGATTGGCTGTAATAATGGCTTAGTATAGAGGAGTGAGTTGCTTAAAACCATTTGGGCTTTCAGAATCACTCCACGCAAGAGCACAGGCTCAAGTCCATTTATACTTATGAGGGGGAGAACTCCAATGTCCAAAGATAATGTGGGTTGGCTGAAAGTAGCAAGAAGCATAAACTGGTCACCAGAAGTGGTGAAAGGCAATTTGGAAAAGGCACAAAGTGTACCTAGAAAATATCATGACAAAGCATAACAGCAGGGCAGCGCAAATAAACATTAATGATCTAGTAGGAGTAAAAAGAAGTTTTCACATAGGAAAGAATCAAAGTAGATTCTCACAACAAAATGTTTTGCAATACGGTACTATTAAGTGATGGGGAAGTATGGCATTTATCTTCCAATTCTAAGTGCAAACAAAAGAATTTGAATAGCAATCCTCAAATAAGGAGGATGATTGTGGCAGGAGACAGAATTGTAAGTGGTGGTTAAAGGATGATATTGATCAGCTCAACAACCTAGGTCAGAGTCGACTAAATCAACAGGAGAGTGATGATCTCTCTCATACAATGTAGGTGCCACTGCAAGCAATAAAATGTGCAGGGTGGGTCGTCCTGTAGTCAAACCAATGAAGTTACAGAATTTAATTTGTGAGTAGTACTTTTATTCAGGTGTATCATATTGTGATTTTTATGGGCATAATAACATCATATGAGATAAGAGCAGTAGGACTGCTTTATTTATAGTTATTAGAGGCTAAGTTGTAAGATATTGTGGGGGCAATTTGAGAAATATTTGTGGTTCAATGTTCATTTATGACATCAGGATTTAATGTGTTAAGTATACTTTTCAATAAGTGGCAGAGATATGTTATGTAATGTTAATTCACCCATAGTTTATCATTTATGTCCATACGGGACACCATATTAGGTGTCACCACCTGCACGTTAGTGTTACCAGATGCACGTTTTGGAATTTTGACAGAATGGCACTGAAGATTTACATGAGAGCACGTATAGCTAAGTGCTCCTTTTAACTCCTCTCAGGTGTGTTGGAGTGTTAATAAATACTTATACTCCTATGAAGGTGTGTGAAGTCATCTTTACAGCCCCAGAGAGCGCACGGTCAGTGCCTGGACCGACGATTCGAAGCAAGCGCTAGGGTGGAAGAAGTGCAATCGGAAAACAATACTGTTGAGAGAGGGTAAGATAGAGGAAAGATTTTTAACCAGAGCAAGACGAAGTGAACACACACATGCCCAAACCGCATGGCAGAGAGAAAACAACCTAACGAAGCAGTCGATGCTCATTGCTCACTATCATCAAAGGAGGAGTCACTCAATCCTGTGACAAGAAACGCTTCTTTGAAGAAAAACAACTTACACCACTCTGGACCAAACACTAGATGGCAGGAGTAAGCCGAGCATGTGTATCTAAAGCCACATATGCCACTGAATGGATTGTTACCAAAGGTAAGCAACTTGTTTTTCTGATGGGTACTTCTATGTGAGGAAATGGAGTGTATTATTTGGCATGGTTGGGCGATCTCATCATGTAATACGCTTACCAACCCCTCTGGGCCAAGCAGGTTTACTCTGCAAAACCCTATGCTTAACCTTGGGTAGCTGTGGTACTGAGCAGCAGGGCTTACACAGAAGAAGAAGGGTAAAGCATTCAAACAGCACCAAAGCAATTGAAGAAATCAATATGACACAAGAAATCCGACACCAATTTAAAAATGTTAATTTTTGTAAGAATTTAGACACTAGAAAGAAAAAGATCCACTGGAGAGCTCCGGAGACCTAGATTTTTCAAGCAATAATAAAATAAAGCAATTTCACTTAACAGCAAATAAGCCTTGGCAAAGTCAACAAACTGAACATATGAAACCTTTTCAAGGAAATCTTGGTAAGTGTCAATTCAGCCTGTTAAAAGTACTTGGGAGTGACCAACTCTGACAGGAAGCTAGTCATGGGGGACCAGCAAGATCCTCAAGAAAAGTTACATTCACAGAAGAAGCAGTCTTTCAGCAGTTACAGGCACTTTTTCTGTGTTAAAATGGCCTCCGATTGAGTGGTCCTAATGCAAGGCATGAAGGATACTGAAGATGCTTTAAGGGTGCTGTGGATGCGATCTGGTCAAAGGGGCTCTTTCCTGCAGGGATTCCTCGGTCCACGAAGATGGTGAGGGAGGCCTGGTTGCAGTCCCATGAATAGTCTCCGGTCTGTCTGAAATCCAGTCACCACTAGACTAACAGTTGTCCATTGTGTGGTCACAGGCCAAACCTTCCTGGGTCGATAACATGCCTTCTGACGGTCCCAGCATCTTTCCAACAACAGCCACAGGCTCAGTGAGCTCAAGGTGCACCTCTGTGCATCAGGTCTTGGTCCTTATTGCTAAACGGCTGAAGTGGTAGCAGTTTGAAGGCTTTGGGCTATCAACTTGCTTTATCAGGCTTCTTCAGCTGAATTCTCTCTGTGTTGCGAACAGGAGGCCAGTCAGCTGACCCATGGAGTTCTTTTTGGCTTGACTGGGCTCTGGAGCCAGTCCCCTCTGAGTAGGACATGGAAGACACAGTCTCTCTCTTCACTAGCAACCAGGTGCAGCATGTGCTGGTCCATCGTTGCAGTAGGGCAGTCATCCTTCTGTCCCTCTTCCAAGTTTGTCAAGATCTGAGATCTGGGTGCCAGGAATGCCCCTTTAGGCTCAAGAAAGTGCCCTTAGGGCAGGATGCAGTTGTTGGCCAATGGGCTACCAGGTTCCCTACCTGGTGACCACTTACACATCCCAGTATGCATCAATCTGCCACCTACCAAGATGGCAAGACAAGTCTCTTGGTGCTTAGACATCACTAGTCTACCTCTGGGGTGCGACAACCTTGAGGTTACACATCCCTGGGGAAAGTGGTTTCGAAACTGGCTTCCCCTCTCTGCTCCTCATGCTTAAACAATTGGGCAGCCCTCCTCCTTATTGTGATGCATCTGCTCTTCAAAGTTGGCTTCCTCTCAGAATCCTGCTTTACGGGGCCAACACCTAAGCAGCTTTCGACAGGAGGGAGGAAACACCTCAGTGGGCTGCAATCCCTCCTTGTTCTCCTTCCTGAGAGTCGATGGCATCTCTCTCCAAGAGCGCAGAAAGCTGTGAGTAAAGTTAGCCATTTCCAGTTGGGTACAGCCAATTCGACAAACTTTAGGGTCAGGGCAATGGCAATTAATTCTGGTTAGGCCTCAGTGTACTCTGAGTTGAAAAACAATCAGCATCAGTCGAAAAATGTGGGAGTGACCAAAGCAAAATAGGCATTTCCTTACATTCCAACAGCAGACTCCTTACCTTGTCAACAGATACCAAACAGTACTTTCCCAGGTGGTAGGTCTGAACTAGTGCAGACAAAAAAGCCCTGCAGTACTGAGCATGCAAAATGTCCTGCTTGACAGACCTGACAAAGAAGTTACTTATCTTCTGTAATGGCTTATCTGGTAGAGATTCAACCCAGGCACAGATTCCTTATGTTAGAATATTTCCCAGGTGTCCGACTGGATACGGACATTTTTTGGTGAGCAGTACTCCTGTGCGCCAGTAGGTGGCATAATTCAGCTTCCAAGTGGCGTCATTGATGTCATCCTTGCAGGAAGTGACTGTACAGTATGTATATAGGCGCCATCCTAGAACTCTGACATCACTGGTACGTTAAACTAGGGCCCTGGAGAGGGGAACATCCTAAAATCCAAAATCCATTTGCAGAGCCGGGAGGATCGATGGGACGGTAAATAATCAGAGGTGTTTATTTGGGTGACACAGTACCAAAAATATCTTAGAGGCAATACTCCTTCTGGAGGTAAGTATTACATACAATATATAAATATAAACAAGACACCAGAATAAGGTAAGTAATTAGACATAGGATAGTGCAAACAATAGGAAATGCTATAGAATGCAATGGGAGAAAATAGGTCTAGTGGAAACACAAACCATATACTAAGAAAGTGGAATGTGAATTACGGATTCCCCCTAGACAACTGTAGTGTGTGCAGAATCGCTGGGAGAGTAAGAATACAGTAAAGGTAAGTAAATTACCCCACCCCAGAGCCCAGAAAAGCAGGATTAAAGTACTGCAAGTTTCCTTAGGACACGTTACACCTCATGATTGGGATTTTGCAGTAACCAACCAAGTCTGCAAACAACAACTGCTAAATTCCCAGACCTGAAGACTTGCAAAAGAAGGGGACCTTGTCCATAAGTCGAAAGAAGTTCCAGGAAGGGCAGGAGCCCCAGCCAACCCAGAAAAGGGTGCAAAAGAGTCGTCCCCGGTTGGATGAAGACTCCAGGAATGCACCCTAGGAAGATGCCAGCGGGTTCCTACGTGATGCAGAAGATGTCCCACAACCATGAAGATGGATGTAGACGTGATTTCGTGTTGGAAGTGGCCAACAAGCCTTGGTTACGACAAAAGTGTGTTTTGTGTCAAAATGGCACTGGCTGGACCCATGAGGGACCTGGGGGCTTCAAATCTGTGTGAGGAAGAAGAGGGGGCTCTCAGCACTTTAGAGAGCCCTCAAGATGCCAGACAGCACCCCCGGGAGTCCCAGGACACGGGGACAAAGGAGGTGCAAAACTTGGTTGGTGCAGCACAACAAAGGAAGGCCCAACAACTCAGCGAGTTGAACATCACAGGATGGAGTGCTGGGGACCTGGGCCAGGATGTGCATGAAGGAATTTTGCAAATAGTGCACAGAGGCCTCGGGAGGTAAAGAAGACGCAGTACACAGGGGTACAGTCGCTCTCTGGGAAGGCAAGGTCTTACCTCCTCCAAATTGCGTCAGCAGGACCTCAGGACAGTCTATTTCGATGGGGTCCACCCTCTGTGTCCTTAGGAGCACGCTGGTCGGTGTGAGAGGAGTCCAAGGGTACCGGTCGTCATCTTGGAAGGTGCCTGCATGAGCAGGGGAGTGACTGCGTCACCCCACGGGAGATTTCTTCGGTCCCTCTGGTGTAGGATGAAGATAGGGAGTCCTCAGAGCGTGCACACAGTGGAAACTGTTGCAGTTGTTGGCTGGAGCTCAAGTTGCAGAGGGAAAGTATCCCTTGTGGATACTTTGTTGCTGTTACAGCGGTTCCTGGAGCAGTATGCGGTTGATCCGAGATCAGAGGATGAAGTAGTAGTTGCAGAGGATTCCTGAAGTAAACTTGCAAGCAGAATCTGAAGAGAATCCACAGGAGAGACCCTAAATAGCCCTGAGAGGGCGATTGGCTACCTTATCTGGTATGGATCTATCAGGAGGGGTCTCGGACGTCACCTGCTGGCACTGGCCACTCAGAGCCCTCCAGAGTGCCCCCACACCTTGCAAAACAAGATGGCTGAAGGCCTGGGACACACTGGAGGAGCTCTGGGTACCACCCCTAGGGTGGTGATGGACAGGGGAGTGGTCACTCCCCTTTCCTTTGTCCAGTTTCGTGCCAGAGCAAGGGACATGGGGTCCCTGAACCGGTGTAGACTAGCTTACGCAAGGAGGGCACCATCTTTGCCCTTCAAAGCATTTCCAGAGGCTGGGGGAGGGTACCTCTCCCCAGCCTGTAACACCTATTTCCAAAGGGAGAGGGTGTAACACCCTACTCTCAGAGGAAATGCTTTGTTCTGCCTTCTTGGGTCTGGGCTGCCCAGACCCCAGGAGGGCAGAACCCTGTTTGTTGGGTGGCAGCAGCTGTAGCTGCAGTGCAAGCCTCAGAGAGCTGGTTTGGCAGTACTGGGGGTCCATAGTGGAGCCCCCAGAATGCATGGAATTGGCTCCCCAATACCAGATTTGGAATGGGGGGACATTTCCATGATCTTAGACATGGCCATATTCGGAGTTACCACTGTGAAGCTACATATAGGTATTGACCAATATGTAGTGCATGCGTGTAATGGCGTCTCTGCACTCACAAAGTCTGGGGAAATGGCCCTGAACTATGTTGGGGCACTTTTGCTAGTGCACTGGTAACTTTGCACCTAACCTTCAGCAAGTGAAGGTTAGACATAGGTGACTTATAAGTTGCTTTAGTGCAGTGAAAATGGCTGTGAAATAACATGTGCTTTATTTCACGCAGGCTGCAATGGCAGGCCCATGCAAGGGTTTGTTTGAGCTCCCCATGGGTGGCAAAAGAAATGCTGCAGCCCATATGTGTAGGAAGTTGGCTCTGTATGCACTATTTCAAAGTAAGGAATAGTATGCACAGAGTCCAAGGGTTCCCCTTAGAGGTAAGATAGTGGCAAAAAGAGATAATTCTAATGCTCTATTTTGTGGTAGTGTGGTCGAGCAGTAGGCACACACACTCAGACAATTCCAGGCCAATAGGTTTTTGTATAGAAAAATATATTTTCTTAGTTTATTTTAAGAACCACAGGTTCAAGATTTACATGTAATACTTCAAATGAAAGGTATTGCAGGTAGGTACTTTAGGAACTTTGAATTAGCAAAATAGCATATACAGTTTTCACATAAATCACATATAGCTATTTTAAAACTAGACACTAGTGCAATTTTCAACAGTTCCTGGGGGGAGTAAGAGTTTGTTAGGTTTTGCAGGTAAGTAAACCACCTAAGGGGTTCAAGTTTGGGTCCAAGGTAGCCCACCGTTGGGGGTTCAGGGCAACCCCAAAGTTACCACACCAGCAGCTCAGGGCCAGTCAGGTCAGGTGCAGAGGTCAAAGTGGTGCCCAAAACGCATAGGCCTCAATGGAAAAGGGGGTGCCCCGGTTCCAGTCTACCAGCAGGTAAGTACACGCGTCTTCGGAGGGCAGACCAGGGGCGTTTCGTAGGGCACCTGGGGGGGGGGGGGGGGGCGGGGCACAAGTCCACACAGAAAATACACCCTCAGCAGCACAGGGGAGGCCGGGTGCAGTGTGCAAACACAAGTCGGGTTTTCAATAGGTTTCAATGGGAGACCAAGGGGTCTCTTCAGCGATGCAGGCAGGCAAGGGGGGAGGGGGGGGGGGGGGGGAGGCTCCTCGGGGTAGCCACCACCTGGGCAAGAGACAGGGCCACCTGGGTGTCGCTCCTGCACTGGAGGTCGGATCCTTCAGGCCCTGGGGGCTGCGGGTGCAGTCTTTACCAGGCGACGTATCTTAACAGCAGGCAGTCGCGGTCAGGGGGAGCCTCGGGATTCCCTCTCCAGGTGTCGCTGTGGGGGCTCGGGGGGGGAAACTCTGGCTACTCACGGTCTCGCAGTCGCCGGGGAGTCCTCCCTGAAGTGTTGGTTCGCCACCAGTCGAGCCGGGGGCGTCGGGTGCAGAGCGTCAAGTCTCACGCTTCCGGCGGGAAACGCAAGTTGTTTCAAAGTTGCAGTCTTTGGTGAACAGAGCCGCTGTCCTCTGGAGTTCGTGGTCCTTCTAGATGCAGGGCAGTCCTCTGACGCTCCAGAGGTCGCTGGTCCCTGAGGAGAGCGTCGCTGGAGCAGTGTCTTTAGAAGTGGGGAGACAGGCCGGTAGAGCTGGGGCCAAAGCAGTTGGTGTCTCCGTCTTCTCTGCAGGGGTTTTCAGCTTAGCAGTCCTCTTCTTCTTAGGTTGCAGGAATCTGAGTTCCTAGGTTCTGGGAAGCCCCTAAATACTGAATTTAGGGGTGTGTTTAGGTCTGGGGAGTTAGTAGCCAATGGCTACTAGCCCTGAGGGTGGGTACACCCTCTTTGTGCCTCCTCCCTGAGGGGAGGGGGGCACATCCCTAATCCTATTGGGGGAATCCTCCATCTGCAAGATGGAGGATTTCTAAAAGTTAGAGTCACCTCAGCTCAGGACACCTTAGGGGCTGTCCTGACTGGCCAGTGACGACTCCTTGTTTTTCTTATTATCTCCTCCGGCCTTGCCGCCAAAAGTGGGGCCGTGGCCGGAGGGGGCGGGCAACTCCACTAGCAGGCGTGCCCTGTGGTGTTGTAACAAAGGGGGTGAGGCTTTGAGGCTCACCGCCAGGTGTTACAGTTCCTGCAGGGGGAGGTGTGAAGCACCTCCACCCAGTACAGGCTTTGTTACTAGCCACAGAGTGACAAAGGCACTCTCCCCATGTGGCCAGCAACATGTCTGGTGTGTGGCAGGCTGCTAAAACTAGTCAGCCTACATGGATAGTCGGTTAAGGTTTCAGGGGGCACCTCTAAGGTGCCCTCTGGGGTGTATGTTACAATAAAATGTACACTGGCATCAGTGTGCATTTATTGTGCTGAGAAGTTTGATACCAAACTTCAGAGTTTTCAGTGTAGCCATTATGGTGCTGTGGAGTTCGTGCATGACAGACTCCCAGACCATATACTCTTATGGCTACCCTGCACTTACAATGTCTAAGGTTTTGCTTAGATACTGTAGGGGCATACTGCTCATGCACTCATGCCCTCACCTATGGTATAGTGCACCCTGTCTTAGGGCTGAAAGGCCTGCTAGAGGGGTGAATTATCTATACTGCATAGGCAGTGTGAGGTTGGCATGGCACCCTGAGGGGAGTGCCATGTCGACTTAGTCTTTTTATCCCCACTAGCACACACAAGCTGGCAAGCAGTGTGTCTGTGCTGAGTGAGGGGTCCCCAGGGTGGCATAAGATATGCTGCAGCCCTTAGAGACCTTCCCTGGCATCAGGGCCCTTGGTACCGGGGGTACCAGTTACAGGGGACTTACCTGGATGCCAGGGTGTGCCAATTGTGGAAACAAAAGTACGGGTTAGGGAAAGAACACTGGTGCTGGGGCCTGGTTAGCAGGCCTCAGCACACTTTCAAATCAAAACTTAGCATCAGCAAAGGCAAAATGTCAGGGGGTAACCATGCCAAGGAGGCATTTCCTTACAATATGGATCTCCTGGAACCCCAATGCCCTGGGTACCTAGGTACCATATACTAGGGACTTATAAGGGGGGGGGGGGTCCAGTGTGCCAATTGAAATTGGTAAATGAAGTCACTAGCCTACAGTGACAAATTTAAAAGCAAAGAGAGCATAAGAACTGAGGTTCTGGTTAGCAGAGCCTCAGTGACGCAGTCAAGCACTATACAGACACGCACATTAGGCCATAAACTATGAGCACTGGGGTCCTGACCAGCAGGAAGTGAGACCGGCAAAAACATACTGACATACAGATAAAAATGGGGGTAACATGCAAAGAAAGATGGTACTTTCCTACACTACATTATTCAGACTAACAAGCCAAAAAGGCAAAATCCACATCACACCAGACCTGACTTTCTAGACAGTAATGCTTTGTGAATGTGTGCAAGGAAGCCCACATTGCAGCCTGATTTGATGTGGTCACCTCCCTGCTGAAGCACCTCCATACAAGCTGTCTGTCTTAACTGCCACTGAGGGCAGCATAAGGTCAAGGACCTCACTTACTCTCACACCACCACTGCAAGGCACTCTTCTCCGTAGCCACAGTAGGGGAAGAGACTAGGCCAGTGTCTAGGGAGGTGTCCAGTCCATCAGCATCCACCAGATCCTCATACAAGTTGTCCTCAGGATCTTCTACAGACTGGTCTCCATAAGGGTCCTCAGACCCCCTCCCAATCACCATCCAATCCATGACTGTCACAGGAATAAGGCACTGGCTCAGATATGGGGAGTCTGCCACCAGTCAGCACCAGCGTCTGACAACGTCCATCAAGCTCCATATCACAGTCCATACCATCGGTGGCACCAGTTAAGGTCAAGGTCATCTAAGCAGTGCCACTCCGGATCTGTCAACAGATCTCAGGTGAGTGTGTGTGTGTGTGTGTGTGTGTGGCAACAACGGCTAACCTGCAGGTGTAAGACCAGAAGGGGCCCCTTCCAGACCTATGGGGCCAAAGAGCACTCCCAAAAATTAGGTTGCACCACCAAAAAATGAAGTGCATTGCCTCATAAAATTGATTTAGTTGGGCAGGGTCACTCCGGCTCCCGGAAATTCAGGGATGTGATAAGATGCCTGCAGTGCAGGCTCCACCACAGAGCTAGGCCTCGAGTGCTGATGGCCCTGCGACTTGTCTTAAGACATACACAGTGAAGTGAAAGACCTCATTGATTTCTTTTTTTTTTCTGGGACTTAAACAATTTGGTGTGGAATGATTACCAGGTATGACTTGGCAAACAATCTTGGTATCTTCCTTGCGACCGAGTCCAGGAGCGTCACAGACACAATTGAAGTTGGGCGTTGAGGACCTTGAGAGATCGTTCCTCTCAACGCATAAGGATGGTTTTGTTGAAGATACCAGAGTCAAACCAAATGCAGGGCTGTCACAGTCATCTGTTAATGACTGGCACTGCATGGCTTAAAGCCTGCTGTTCTGGTGGGCATCCTTCAAAACAGAAGACAAAGGGCTTGATTTAGAGTTTGGAGGAGGGAGTTTTTCCGTCACAAAGATGACAATTGTCCCGTCTGCTGTATCACAATTCCATTATAGCCTATGGAACTTTTAATACAGTGGATGGGATATCTGTCAAGTTTGTGTCGGAGAAACCCCTCTGCCAAACTCTAAATAGGGCCCAAAGTAGTGAACAAATTGTTGACAAAGATCGAAAAAGGTCAGTGAAAAAAGACTGGTGGTAGCTCTTCTCTGGATCTGTGATAACTGGCACGGAAAGAAAAGAATGGACATCAGCTCACCAGAGTGTCGCCTATGTAAGCACCAAGCACATCAATTAACGCACAGATGATGCCACAAGGTGCCTTACACCACCACCACTTACTAGTGCGCACCGTTACTGCTCACCAAAACATTTCCGGGTCCAGTCGAATGCCCGGGAAATATTCTAAGGTAAGGAATCTGCAACAAGAAATCTCTATCAGTGCTTCGTAAATGTGTGTACCGAAGCCAACGCAGCCGTATGACAGATGCCCACGGAAGGCATGGCGGGGGTTAACGCAGTCATTGCAGCTTTAGCCCTAGTGGAAAGAGCCCTTAAGCATTATTGGATCTACTGTTTGCCACTGCATAGGAGTTCTTTATGCAGAGAACAACTGTAAGGAAATGCCTCCTTGGCATGGTTACCCCCTAACTTTTTGCCTTTGCTGATGCTAAGTTATGATTTGAAAGTGTGCTGGGACCCTGCTAACCAGGCCCCAGCACCAGTGTTCTTTCCCTAAACGGTACCTTTGTCTCCACAACTGGCACAACCCTGGCACTCAGGTAAGTCTCTTGTAACTGGTACCCCTGGTACCAAGGACCCTGATGCCAGGGAAGGTCTCTAAGGGCTATAGCATGTCTTATGCCACCCTAGGGACCCCTCACTCAGCACATGCACACTGCCTCACAGCTTGTGTGTGCTGGTGGAGAGAAAATGACTAAGTCGACATGGCACTCCCCTCAGAGTGATATGCCAACCTCACACTGCCTGTGGCATAGGTAGGTCACCCCTCTAGCAGGCCTTACAGCCCTAAGGCAGGGTGCACTATACCACAGGTGAGGGCATATGTGCGTGAGCACTATGCCCCTACAGTGTCTAAGCAAAACCTTAGACATTCTAAGTGCAGGGTAGCCATAAGGGTATTTGGTCTGGGAGTTTGTCAAACACAAACTCCACAGTTCCATAATGGCTACACTGAAAACTGGGAAGTTTGGTATCAAACTTCTCAGCACAATAAATGCACACTGATGCCAGGGTGCAATGTATTGTAAAATATACCCAGAGGGCATGTTAGCGATGCCCCCTGAAAACATACCCGACTTCCAGTGTAGGCTGACTAGTTTCTGCCAGCCTGCCACACACCAGACATGTTGCTGGCCACATGGGGAGAGTGCCTTTGTCACTCTGTGGCCAGGAACAAAGCCTATACTGGGTGGAGGTGCTTCTCATCCCCCCCTGCATGAACTGTAAAACCTGGCGGCGAGAGCCTCAAAGGCTCACCCCTTTTGCTACAGCGCCACAGGGCATCCCAGCTAGCGGAGATGTCCGCCCCTCCGGCCACTGCCCACACTTTTGTCGGCAAGGCTGGAGGAGATAATTAGGAAAAAAAGGAGGAGTCACCCACCAGTTAGGCCAGCCCCTAAGGTGTCCTGAGCGAAGGGGACCCTTACTTTTAGAAATCCTCCATCTTGTGGATGGAGGATTCCCCCAATAGGATTAGGGATGTGCCCCCCTCCCCACAGGGAGGAGGCTCAAAGAGGGTGTAGCCACCCTCAAGGACAGTAGCCATTGGCTACTACCCTCCCAGACCTTAACACACCCCTAAATTCAGTATTTAGGGGCTCCCCAGAACCTAGGAAACTAGATTCCTGCAACCTTAACAAGAAGATGCGACGCATCCAACAGGGACCAGCGACCTCTGAAGCCTCAGAGGACTGCCCTGCAACCAAGGACCAAGAAACTCCCGTGAACAGTGGCCCTGTTCAACAACCTACAACTTTCTTGCAAAAGAAACAACTTTAAAGACTTCACGTTTCCCACCGGAAGCGTGAGACTTTCCACTCTGCACCCGACGCCCCCGGCTTGACCTGCGGAAAACCAACACTACAGGGAGGACTCCCCGGCGACTGCGAGCCCATGAGTAGCCAGAGACGACCCCCCTGAACCCCCATAGCGACGCCTGCAGAGGAAATCCAGAGGCACCCCCTGACTGCGACTGCCTGTAACAAGGGACCCGGCGCCTGGAACCAACACTGCACCCGCAGCCCCCAGGACCTGAAGGAACAACTCCAGTGCAGGAGCGACCCCCAGGCGACCCTCGGCCTAGCCCAGGTGGTGGCTACCCCGAGGAGCCCCCCATGCCTGCCTGCATCGTTGAAGTGACTCCTGGATCCCTCCATTACTTCCTATCTAAAACCCGACGCCTGTTTGCACTCTGCACCCAGCCGCCCTTGTGCTGCTGAGGGTGTACTTTCTGTGCCTTCTTGTGTCCCCCCCGGTGCCCTACAAAACCCCCCTGGTCTGCCCCCCAAGGATGCGGGTACTTACCTGCTGGCAGACTGGAACCGGGGCACCCCTGTTCCCCATTGAAGCCTATGTGTTTTGGGTACCTCTTTGACCTCTGCACCTCACCAGCCCTGAGCTGCTGGTGTGGTAACTTTGGGGTTGCCTTGAACCCCCAATGGTGGGCTACCTTGGACTCAACTTTGAGACTTGTAAGTGTTCTACTCACCTGAAAACTTAACCTTTACTTACCTCCCCCAGGAACTGTGGATTTTTGCAGTGTCCACTTTTAAAATATCTTATTGCCATTTTTACAAAGACTGTATATGATATTGTGATTATTCAAATTTCCTAGAGTACCTAAGTAAAATACCTTTCATTTGAAGTATTACTTGTAAATCTTGAACCTGTGGTTCTTAAAATAAACTAAGAAAAGATAATATTCTATATGAAAACCTATTGGCCTGGAGTAAGTCTTTGAGTGCGTGTTCCTCATTTATTGCCTGTGTGTGTACAACAAATGCTTAACACTACCCTCTGATAAGCCTACTGCTCGACAACACTACGACAAAATAGAGCATTAGAATTATCTCTTTTTGCCACTATCTTACTTCTAAGGGGAACCCTTGGAATCTATGCACACTATTTCTTACTTTGAAATAGTATATACAGAGCCAACTTCCAACAGCACCTATGTGTTTTGAGCACCTCTGCACCTGACTGGCCCTGAGCTGCTGGTGTGGTAACTTTGGGGTTGCCTTGAACCCCCAATGGTGGGCTGCCTATACCCCAGGACTGAGAGTTTTAAGAGTTTTACTTACCTCCTTACCTAACCTTTACTTACCTCCCCCAGGAACTGTTGATTTTTGCACTGTGTCCACTTTGAAAATAGCTTATTACCATTTTTACAAAGACTGTACATGATATTGTTTTCATTCAAAGTTCCTAAAGTATCTAAGTGAAGCACCTTACATTTAAAGGTTTGATGTAAATCTTGAACCTGTGGTTCTTAAAATAAACTAAGAAAATATATTTTTCAATATAAAAACCTATTGGCCTGGAGTAAGTCTTTGAGTGCGTGTTCCTCATTTGCCTGTGTGTGTACAACAAATGCTTAACACTACCCTCTGATAAGCCTACTGCTTGACCACACTACCACAAAATAGAGCATTAGAATTCTCTTTTTGCCACTATCTTACCTCTAAGGGGAACCCTTGGACTCTGTGCACACTATTTCTTACTTTGAAATAGTATATACAGAGCCAACTTCCTACAACAATCCACTGGGAGATGTTCTTTTTTGCACTACTTTACCCCCTCGTTTCCTCCTAAAAACCTTCCAAAAGCTCACTGTCCACTCAATGTTTATTGATACAATTAATGTAGAAACTCAATGCTGAAATGATGGAGTCTGTCTTCCTCCTCAGAGGAATGAGGTGGAGCAAAGAACGCTGGAAGGGTAGTGGCCTGGCCAACATGAAAAGGAGTAACTACTTTCGGGTAAGCTAAGGTCCTCAAAACCAACTTGTTAGGGGAGAAGGTGGGGTAAGGTGGATTTACACCGAGAGTCTGAAGTCTGCTCACATACCTAGTAAAAGTTATGGTGATGAGAATCCAAGTCTGTAACGTCAGAAGTCTCAACAGGCACCTATGCTACAGACCAAAAGGAGTGCACATCAACAGTGTGAGGACTAAATTCATGTCCCACTAGGACATCACAAAGGGTTTCAGTAGAAACAAATGTTGCAAACCTTTCAAAAACTTCAGCACAGCTGGTGATTTAAATTATGAAGGCTAATCTAGCTAACACAAGAAAGCCAAAAGAGCTAATAAGTAGCCCTTAACAGTGCCCAAGGCAAGTCATTGCTGAGGTAGGGACAAAACAAACAGCAGAACTTCAGGAAACTTTGCCTGTAAGTGGACTATGTTTTGGGTGCAGCACCCGTCACAAATAGATGCTTGCATCAAAGATGACATCAATGACCTCAGGGTACAGGTTTAAGAAGGTCAACTGTCACTTCTCAATAGCCAAGCATGAGGATATTAAGTGTGCGGGCCTGGGTGAAACCCTATACCCTGCTCCTGCAGCTGGAGATGCTGCAACTGGAGATCCTCCCAAAGCAATAGCTTGATGGCAGGATAAATGTTCATTGCCAGGAGATCTGGGTACCACACTCTCCTGGCCCAATCCGGTGCCACTAGGATGACTTGGGCCCTGTTGTTCCTGACCTTTTTTTCAGAAATCGGGGCTGGAGAGGCAACATTAGGAGGGCATACAGGAGTCCTGAGCTCCACTCTAGAAGAAAGGCATCTCCAAGCTATAGCTGCACTGGAAACTCCAGTGAGCAAAAGTGCTTTCATTGTGGTTTCTTGTCAGTGTCAAAAAGATCAAGCCAGGATTTTTCTCCCCATTGCTGGAAGATGGCATGTGCAACTTTAATGTGTAACTGCCATTTGTGAGCTGCTGGGCATCTGTGGCTGAATTTGTCCACTGTAGCGGTTAAGGAACCTGTAAAGTGGTTCACCACCATGTAAATCCCTTGGCAGTCCAGCTACTTTCAGAGTTGTAAGACTTGCTGGCACAGGGCCCAGGAGCACCAGCCTGTCCTGTTTGTTGCAGTACCACATGGCAGTGTGGTTAGTGAGGATATGCACCAGCTTTCCATTGATGGTGGGCAGGTCGGTCTTCAACACCAACAGCAAGTTAATCACCTAACGCCAATAAGTTGTTGTGGAGTCTAAGCTCTGCCGGAGACCAGAATCCTGTGATCTCCATCTCTTCCAGCCAGGCCAGATGACCTCCAAAACCCCAGTAGTGATACATTTGTGACCACCAGTATCGCTGAGCTGGGAAAGGAGAGATGCCTGCCACAGTCCCAATAGTGTTTCACCACTGAAGTTCTTTTACAGTCTTCTCTAAACTCTGGATACAATCTGACAAGTTTCCCTGACGTTGTGACCACTGGAATTTCCAATCCCACCGCAGAGCCTGCATGTGCCATCTGGCATGCAACAAAGAGCAGGATGCAGGGGCCAACAGTCCCAGCAGAATCAGGACTCAGAGTCTCCACACTAAAATCCAGGACAGAGACTGAAACATCTGGATTATACCACAAATGCCCTGGACTTTCCATTCCGGGGAAAGGCACAAAGCTGTGCTGTATCTAGAATGGCTCTGATAAAAGAAAGCGTCTGCAAAGGAGTCCGGTGTGACTTTGGCTACTTGAAGATGAACCCCAAACATTTTTTAGAAGGTCCACTGTCATTTGGAGGTGGTTTATGACTGCCTGGGGCCAGCCCACCTTCAACAGTCACTTGTTGAGGTAGGGGAAGACTAATACCCATACCCTTGAATATGTGCTGCAAACGCCACTATAACTTTTATGAACACCCGAGGGACGCTTATGAGCCCAAAGGGGAGCAAAGCGAACTGAAAATGCTCTTGGCCCACCTTACACATTAGGTAGCACCAAGAGGCCTGCAGGATGGGTACATGGAAACAGGAGACCTGCAGGTCCAGCACCACCGTCCAGACTTTAGGGTTGGAGGTAGACAAGACCTGAGCCAACATGAGCATTTAGCATTCATCCCTCTGGAGGTCGGCATTGATAGAGCGCAGGTTCAAAATTGGACGAAAGAGAAAGGATGTGAAAATAAGCACCCCACAGGTCCAATGCCCCCACCCAATCCCCAGGCTACAGGGCAGACTGGACTTGGGCTAGCGTAAGCATCTTAAACTTATCTTTCTGAAGGACTGTGTGGAGAGAACGAAGATCTGAAGTAGGGCAAAGGCTTCCATCCTTCTGCACAAGGAAGGAGCAGTAGAGTTCCTACATCTAGGGCCAGAACCATCTCTATGGTCCCTTTGGCCATAAGAGCCTGTGCTAGACAGAGACGCATCTCCACCAGCCACCCTGAAGGTGGTGGAAGGTGCAGAGGGGTAAAAAGAAAAGTAAGGTATAGCCCCGGTGTAGGAGGCTGGCCTGGCTTGTAGTGGGTACCAGAGGTACTTACACCTTGTGCCAGGCCGTGTTATCCCTTATTATTGTAGAAGAGGTGTTTCTAGCAGCTTAGGCTGATAGAAGGTAGCTATGGCAAAGCAGCTTAGGCTGAACTAGGAGACATGTAAAGCTCCTACTATACCACACAATACACAGAAGTACTAAAAATAAAAGTACTTTATTTTTATGATAATATGCCAAAAGTATCTCAGTGAGTACCCTCAGTATGAGGATAAGAAATATACACAAGATATATGTACACAAACCCAAATTATGCAGATAATACCAAAAGGAAGTAATGCAAGCAATGTAAAGTTACAATAGATTGCAATAGGAGCACATAGGTATAGGGGCAACACAAACCATATACTCCAAAGGTTGGAATGCAAACCACGAATGGACCCCAAACCTATATGAGCTTGTAGAGGGTCGCTGGGACTGTAAGAAAACAGTGAGGGTTAGAAAAATAGCCCACCCAAGACCCTGAAAGGTAGGTGTAAAGTGCACCTACTACCCCCAGAGAGCACAGAAGTCGTGATAGGGGGATTCTGCAGGAAGAACAAACACCAGCAATGCAACAACAGTGGATTTCCGGACCTAAGTACCTGTAAGACAAGGGGACCAAGTCCAATAGTCACAACAGTGTCGTGAGTGGGCAGGAGCCCAGGAAATGCCAGCTGAGGGTGCAAGGAAGCTGCCACCTGTTGGAAGAAGCTTGGAGTTCTGCAAGAACGAAGAGGACTAGGAACTTTGCCTTTGGAGGATGGATGTCCCACGTCGTGAAGAAGCTTGCAGAGGTGTTCCCACGCAGAAAGACCACAAACAAGCCATGCTAGCGGCAAGGGTCGAGGTTAGGGTTTTTGGGTGCTGCTGTGGCCCAGGAGGGACCAGGATGTCACCACTTGGAAGAGGAGACAGAGGGGGCGCCCAGCAACTCAGGGAGCCCTAACAGAAGCAGGCAGCACCCGCAGAAGTACCTGAGCATCAATTAGAAGAAAAATGAACCAGAATCCACCCAAAGTCACACAAGTCCCACGACGCCGGAGGACAACTCAGAAGGTTGTGCACTGCAGGTTAGAGTGTCGGGGACCCAGGCTTGGCTATGCACGAAGGAAATCCCGGAAGAGTGCACAGGAGCCGGAGCAGCTGCAAATCACACGGTACCCAGCAATGTAGTCTAGTGTCGGGAGGCAAGGACTTACCTCCACCAAACTTGGACTGGAGAGTCACTGGACTGTGGGAGTCACTTGGACAGAGTTGCTGAGTTCCAGGGACCACACTTGTCGTGCTGAGAGGGGACCCAGAGGACCGGTGATGCAATCTTTTGTTGCCTGCGGTTGCAGGGGGAAGATTCCGTCAACCCATGGGAGATTTCTTCGGAGCTTCTAGTGCAGAGAGGAGGCAGGCTACCCCCAGAGCATGCACCACTTGGAAACAGTCGAGAAAGCTGGCAGGATGAAGCGATACAAGGTTGCTAGTAGTCGTCTTGCTACTTTGTTGCAGTTTTGCAGGCGTCCTGAGCAGTCAGCGGTCAATCCTTTGGCAGAAGGTGAAGAGGGAGATGCAGAGGAACTCTGGTGAGCTCTTGCATTCGTTATCTGGTGAGATCCCCAAAGCAGAGACCCTAAATAGCCAGAAAAGGAGGTTTGGCTGCCTAGGAAGAAGGACTGGCTACCAAGAGAGGTAAGAGCCTATCAGAAGGAGCCTCTGACGTCACCTGCTGGCACTGGCCACTCAGAGCAGTCCAGTGTGCCACAGACACCTCTGTTTCCAAGATGGCAGAGGTCTGGGACACACTGGAGGAGCTCTGGGCACCTCCCCTGGGAGGTGCAGGTCAGGGGAGTGGTCACTCCCCTTTCCTTTGTCCAGTTTTGCGCCAGAGCAGGGCTGGGGGATCCCTGAACTGGTGTAGACTGGCTTATGCAGAGATGGGCACCATCTGTGCCCATCAAAGCATTTCCAGAGGCTGGGGGAGGCTACTCCTCCCTAGCCTTCACACCTATTTCCAAAGGGAGAGGGTGTTACAACCTCTCTCAGAGGAAGTCCTTTGTTCTGCCTTCCTGGGCCAAGGCTGCCTGGACCCCAGGAGGGCAGAAACCTGTCTGAGGGATTGGCAGCAGCAGTGGAGACCCCATAAAGGCAGTTTGGCAGTACCCTGGTTCTGTGCTAGAGACCCGGGGGATCATGGAATTGTCCCCCCAATGCCAGAATGGCATTGGGGTGACAATTCCATGATCTTAGACATGTTACATGGCCATGTTCGGAGTTACCATTGTGACGCTGTACATAGAGAGTGACCTATGTACAGTGCACGCGTGTAATGGTGTTCCCGCACTCACAAAGTCGGGGGAATTTGCCCTGAACGTTGTGGGGGCACCTTGGCTAGTGCCAGGGTGCCCTCACACTAAGTAACTTTGCACCCAACCTTCACCAGGTGAAGGTTAGACATATAGGTGACTTATAAGTTACTTAAGTGCAGTGGTAAATGGCTGTGAAATAACGTGGATGTTATTTCACTCAGGCTGCACTGGCAGGCCTGTGTAAGAATTGTCAGAGCTACCTATGGGTGGCAAAAGAAATGCTGCAGCCCATAGGGATTTCCTGGAACCCCAATACCCTGGGTACCTCAGTACCATATACTAGGGAATTATATGGGTGTACCAGTATGCCAATGTGAATTGGTAAATTTAGTCACTAGCCTGTTAGTGACAAATTTGGAAAGCAGAGAGAGCATAACCACTGAGGTTCTGGTTAGCAGAGCCTCAGTGAGATAGTTAGGCATCACACAGGGAACACATACAGGGCACATACTTATGAGCACTGCGGCCCTGCCTGGCAGGGTCCCAGTGACACAGACTAAAACAACATATATACAGTGAAATATGGGGGTAACATGCCAGGCAAGATGGTACTTTCCTACACCCGGTGGAATATTTGTGACACCCACTTGCCTATTGTCATGGCCTGCCATCCTTGGCGGAAATATTGGACCTTGCCTCCGACAGTGTGGCTGTGGGCCAACATGGCACACTACAGCAGTTTTGAGTTGGCGCCAGCTGGATGGGTGGGGGAGTAAGCTGCACATTGTCCCTGCTGCCCTCTTGGTCTCTGGGAACCATGGTCTAGTCCACAAAATGCCTGAAAACTGAAAAACATGCTGTACTGGAGGAGATGTCTTGCATTAACGGACGGGGAAATGTCTATCGTCAACTTGAAAGGGTTAACATTGCCTTGCGCGTAAAGACAGGCCCAAGCAACAAATCATGGCTCTCCTCTATTTTAAGCACTCCTAGGCTGAGTCCACTTTATCCTCAAAAATACAAGATTCTTTAAAAGGCATGCCCATATGGGTGGCTGTACATCCCTGAAGAAACCTGTGAACGATATACAGGCATGATACAAGAGCCACACATGATCATGGCACGTCCTAGTGAAATCAGCTTTGTCCAGTTCCAAACGTATTACAAATTTCACAACATCAAAGCCATCAAGAAAAGCCTGCACAAGAGATGCCCGAAGGTCATCTGGAAACGCTGGGAAAACGTAACCCATCTTATCACAAACGGCATGAGAATAACAGCTGAGGAGACAGCTAGTACTGACCGATCATACAGCAAGACTCAATGAGGAGAATATTCTTTTGCCAAAAGTCTCTATTCATCTGGATTTAAGGAACGGAGGGGTAGTAGAAAAAGTATTCAGATTGACCCTGATAATGGATGCTTGAACCACCGACTCCCCAGAATGAAATGTTGGGTTATGAAGTCGGGGTTGCCAAGAGCTCAGCGATGGCGACGTGAGACCAGACTAGTCATGGGCAGGCCTGAACAGGGCTTAGCCCAGGTGCCCAAAAGGGCATCACTGAGTGCCTCACTGAATGATGAAATACTTACTGGGAGCTCGGCCAGGTTGCAAAACTTCAGTCACAACAAAGGTTTTCACTTTCATGGTTGGCAATTATAGGTCCAATATTTGATCTGCCCTTCACATCACAACAGTTAAAGAAATGCTTTCGTCTGCAGCAAGATTTGGGAGAGACAGGATGCCAGAACATGGGGAAATGTCAAGCTCACTAGAATCCTAGAGCTCGTCATACTGTTTGTCCTTAACATATTCGGGAACATAATCTTCCCCATCATCATAGTTTTTTTCCACAGAATCTATGCGTAAAGCCTGAGCCCTACCATGTGGAAAGGCCAAAGTATTAGAGGGAAAGGCCTTGCCAAGAGGTTGTGTGCAAGTTTCTGCCAGGGGCGACTTCAGTTGAGTTAATGGCAGATTCAGGTCAGAGTCAGATAGCACTATAGGCTGCATATCCTCAAGTAGCATTGAAGGTGTCTGCTTTGATGCAAGCAGCACCAGCGCACTGATGGCACCACAGCCGAAGCAGGTCCTGAAGTTGATGCTGGACCCGATGTGTGTCGAAGGTCACAGAGGTGCCATGGGCAGACCCACTGGCAGAAGCCAGAGTGGAGGCTCCTGTGGCTCATTGGTAAAATGGATAAAGGGCTTAAGATCCACACTATAGCATACCTGAAGTGTTCTACTTACAGAGACGTTTGAACCCTGTAGTTTTAGAGGGCGACATTTCTCTTGCACATTGGGTTCCTTTTTAATGACAAGTCTGGTCAAACATTAGGGAGGCACTCCAGAAACGCATCTGAAGGTATGGAAATAAAGGAACTGTAGTTTAGAGAGCATGGTAGCCACACACATGTGGTTTTGTTTGTCAGTTCTGGAGTGGAACAGTGTTGGTGCAGAACTGAATGATATCACCTACCAGCACGCAGAGGTACTGCTGAAAATATTCCAGATTCAGTCTGGCGTCTGGGTAATATTCACAAGCTGAGGAATGTGTGAGTAGAGGTATCCATAAGAAAGAATGCATTATGCACGTATCTTAAGTGTGTACCCTTTGTGTTTGCTACAACAGTTGTAGAGATTTGCAGAACTCTTGTTTGATTATAAACTGGCAGAAGTCCAGGCTCTTCTTTTTCTGAGCACTGGCAGTTATGGATGCTTCTGCATTCCCCAGATCTGGGTCAGGCACTGTAGCAGAACACCCTTAAATATTTAGGAAGACAACTAACCGATACACACAGACACATTAGGCCTTTCTTTTAGAAGGGTTATGACAGGTCTTAACAGCTCAGAAGAACATGTCAGCACCAAACACACACCCTCAGTGGCACAGGGGCGGCAGGGTGCAAGTACAGCATCGGGCTCCCAATGCTATTCAAAAGGGGGACACCAGAGGTCACAAAGATGGTGCACGCTAGGTCCAGGGGGTTGGTTCCGGAAAACCACAGGCTGAACACGGAGGAGGGCCGCCTGCTGAACGCTGCTTGACAGGTAGCTGGATTCCCCAAGGCCAGGGGGCTGCGGGTGCAGGGGAAACTTTGGGCATCAGGAATCTTCGTCTGGTTCTCTCGCGGTTGGGGGGGTCCTCCGGATTTAGGCTGCAGGCATCATTGTGTTGGACAGGAGGGGTCAACCGAGGGGGGACACTAGGTCAGAATCGCCTGGGGACCAGCTCTAGTCACATGGACATGGGCCACGGCGTCGGGTGCAGAGTGGGTAGGACTTACAGATCCGGGGAGGTTCTGGAGTCTTTAGTTGAAGTTTCTTTCTGGACAGGGGCGCTGTCCACGGGAGCTCTTAGTCCTCTAGGGTGCAGGCAGTCCTCTTAAGACTTTTAAGAGGTCACTAGTCCTGCAGGATGTGTCACCTTTTTATAGCAGGCCTTCAGAAGCTGGGGATAGGCCTGTAGGGCTGGGGGCAAGTCAGTTGCTATCTTCAGTCTTCTTTGCTGGGGGGTTAACTTAGCAGTCCTTCTTTCTTCTTGTCTTCTTCTTGAGGTGGACCCCTTAAATCCTGGATTTAGGGGTGTTACACGGGTCAGAGGGCAGTAGCTAATGGCTACTGTCCCTAAGGATATCTACACCCTTCTGGTGTCCACTCCCTTTGGGAGGGGGACACAGACATAAACCTATTAGTCCCTGTCCTCCAACCCAAGATGGAGGATTCTGCAAGGAGGGGGTCACTTTAGCTCTGGACACCTTAGAGGTGGTCCTAGCTTAAGTGATCACTCCTCCACTTCCCTAATATTCCCGCCGGACTTGCAGCCAAAAGTGGGGCTTTGTCTCGGGGGCGGGCATCTCCATTAGCTAGAGTGCCCTGGGGCACTGTAACAAGAGGCCTAAGCTTTTGAAGCTCACCACCAGGTGTTACAGTTCCTGCAGGAGGGAGGGGGTGAAGCACCTCCACCCAGTGCAGTCTTTGTTTCTGACCACAGAGACAACAAAGGCTCTCCCCCCATGTGGTAAGAAACTTGTCTGGAAGTGGTAGGCTGGCACAGAACTGTCAGTCCTGCACTAGAAGTTTGGCTAAAATACAGGGGGCATCTCTAAGATGCCCTCTGGGTGCATTTTTTAATAAATTCAACACTGGCCTCAGTGTGGGTTTACTGTGCTGAGAAGTTTGATACCAAACTTCCCAGACTTCAGTGAAGCCATTATGGAGCTGTGGAGTTCGTAATGACAACCTCCCAGCCCATATACTCAGTGTGGCCACACTGCACTTACAATGTCTAAGAATGGAGTGGTTTGTGGGCATGGCACCCTGAGAGGGGTGCCTTGTTGACTTTGTCTATCTCCCTACCAGCACATACAAGTGGCAGTGTGCATATGCTTGGTGAGGGGTCTCCCAGGGTGGCATAATACATGATGCAGGCCTTTAGGGACCTTTCCTCGTCACAGGGTCCTTGGCACCATGGGTGCCTTTTACAAGGGACTTAACTGTGTGTCAATTGTGGAAGCAATGGTACAATTGTAGGCAAAGAACACTGGCACTGGGGCCTGGGTAGCAGAATCCCAGCACACTCTCAGTCAAGTTAGCATCAATATCAGGCAAAAGGTGGGAGAGAACCGTGCCAAAAGGGCACTGTCCTGCAAACCTTTATTAGCATTTACACACAAGTCTGTAGATCTCAAACAGTTGTTTATGTAGGGAGCAAAGACCACCATGAAAATCTCCTAGCTACTTTAAATAATGTATACCTGACAGAGGTACAGAGGAAGAGCAGCACTGCATGGAAAGGTACCACTGTGGAAACTTCCACTGTTCCTTAGGATGAAAAGAGAGAACCAAGTTTTGTGATGAATTTAAGATGAGTTTCTTACGATGGGGAGCCTTACAAAAACAATAGGTTTTCAGACTTCGCTACAGCCAAGGAATGGCTCAAAGTGTGGTTAGGCTAATGTCTGTGGTACACATCACTAGAGAAGGCTGCAAGTTTGAAGCTGGGGGAGACTGGGCAACTTTCTGAAGCAACACACGGAATTGCATACATTATGTCCTCGACTGGATGTCAGACGGATATGAGGGAGGTATTAATGCTTTACAAAGCTCAGTGTGCTGATTGTTTGGAGCCCCTATTACTGGACAAATTCTACTGGTAATTAGACACCGAGATGGTGCTGTTAAAAAAATAAAAGCATCAGGAGAGATTGAGACTTTTACATAGGGTACACTTGACATTGGTTATCTTTTACAAGATATATCCAGAGAGACATGACACATGTCCGAGGAGCTATTACAGTGCATACTTAAACACATGGTCTAGTAATGGTGGGTGAAACAAACATATTAGAGAGATGGTATTCAAATGCAACCACTGAGGAGCGATAAGTGTCGGTTAAATATTAACTCAGCCACTGACTTATGCCCATGTTCAAAAAAGGTTAAGGTAAAACAAAAATGGGCAGCCCTCTGTATGTCATTGGCCTGATGGAGGATCGCTATCCATTGGCTGGAGCGATCAGGCCTCTATCTGGTAGGATGGCAGAATGCTAAATTGGAGTGGGCAAAGGAACTGCATATGCTCAAAACCCATACAGGCCCTGAATTTAAAAATGAAATATAGTACAGAGAATCTTCGAGAAAAACAATCACAGCCACACTTTGCCTACGCCCCTTTTAGAACATTCCCCAAACAAAATCCCACTTCAAGTACTTAATTATATGGTTGAACACATGAAATACCAGGAAGCACTAAACATAATCTAAACGTACCTCAAGACACAGTTGAAGTACACACTGATCATCAAATAGACTATTCTCTTTTGCTTTTTTTTACAATAGCATATAAAAAAGACGTACCTTTGGAAAAAGCACCTTTGTAATCCATGTCAGCCAGAGACATTTCAGAAGTTGTTGGGTCCATTAAGAACATTTTTTCATTGTTGCAAAGTTGGAACTCAGTGTTCAGCGAGTACACAATAGGCACTGGACGGTTTGTCTGCTGGAAAGCTATCGGAATCAAAAATCTATAAAAAAAAAAATAGAGACTGAAAATTATTTTCTAGACAACGGTAATCAAAAACAAGTAAACTATCTGCCAGTCACTGGTACTTCATCACAACTAGTGGTAAGTGATAATTAAAACATTTAAATGACCCCCATATCATGAAAGACACCTATAATAGTGTGTGTGTGTGGGGGGGGGGGGGGGGGGGGGGTATTAGCTTTTGAATTTTCAAAAATAAACTCCCGCTTTAGTAGCCAGATTGAAAAACCAAAACACACGTTAACAGTTTGACGAACATTGACAATTCATCAGTACTTTTAACATACTGACCGGAACTGCCTTTATGACAGTTTCTGCCATTGACTAGAGCTGTCTGCAGGGTGGGCGGACATCTCTAAGTGCGGAGGATGTGTACTCCTTCAAGACAACCAAGTATTTTACCAAGAGAATTGTGAAAATATTGGGGTTAAATATTGCATTTTAAAGCAACTTTTTCACATAAATTTGCCAAAGAGTCAGACTAGGAAGACTGCTTCTTAATTACTGAACTACTTTTATGGTGATCCAAGCTAATGAAGCTTGACATTCCCAAGGACTTTACCCCATTTTCAGGTCGTGCGCGCAAGACCTTTGACCTGTTGTGAGTCTTGTGGGCTTCTAACCACTCCCACTGCACAACCCATCACTTTCACTCACGGGCTTGCCTTTCAAAAATCCTTTGTTATAGTTGGTAAATGCTTTAAGTTTGTCCCTCCTCGGGATGGTTTTGTTACCGCCTTGTGCACTGACCACGTTATATTGATAACTGCACGTTTGCTGTTACATTTGACTGTGAGCGGACTCCTTTTTCCTTTTGTGTCTCTCCTTCGCGCTCATACTGGCCGTAGCGATTTGAATTGGCTTGCTCATGTCAACTGTTTTACTTTTCATTTTCAGCTTATGTGGCAAGACAAGTCCAGTTACGAATTTAAAACACCAATAGCTCTAACTCAAGCAAACACAAGACCCATTGCATAGCAAATGCTTGTTTTAAAGTGCAACACATAACCCATCAATTCCTCAAAGACAAGGTCAGAGCCAAAGTTTGGTAATCAGTCCCTTTAAATACCTTGGGTGACCCATATGTCAAAAATTACCCCGAGTATGTCAGGGTCAGCATTTTGTCCTCGATGGCTACCCCTACAACCTGGTGTGCCATGGTTGTCCACCCATATGCCAATAATTCTAGTGTGCTAGCATTTTGCCATGGGAGACTCCTTTGCTAAGAATTACCTCCAATGTGACAGCATTTGGCTAGATGTGTCTCATACACCAAGAATTACCTCCATTGTGTGAGCATCAGCATTTTGCCATGGGTGGCTCATAAGCCAGGGATTACACCCAGCAGGCCAAGAGCAGCGCAGACTCCCAACATAGCACATTTCCCCTCAATGACTGTGAAGAATTGGGGTGTATTATATGGTGTGGTTGTGGGACCTCACCCTGCAATAAACTTGCCAATCCCTTTAGGACATTTAGGTTTCATTTGTTAAACCTTCAGCTAAACCCTCGGTAGATGTGGCTATGAGGGGAAAAGCTTACACAAAGAAAAAAGTGTAAAGCAATTAAACAGCACCAAAACAATTGAAGAGGAAATCAACAAAACAATTCTGGACTAACACCTATGTGGCTTCCTGCAGGAGGGACGTAACACCTCTTTCATGCAGATCACCATTGTGTCCTTTCTTGGGAGTCATAAGGACATCTCCCCAGGAGGGCAGAAAGCTGTCTGCAGGACAAGTCCAGTGTACATCAGTAAATGGGCATTGGAACCCTCGGGCAACTAAAGTGCCAACTTCTAAAGCTACAATTTGCCCACCAGTTACATTAAATTCGATTTAACCATTAAATCGGATTTAACACACCGATTTCTTTTGGTACCACACGGTATCAACTGTTGTAGTCCCATTCAGAAGTTAGCCAGCCTGGCTGTGCCAGCCTGTAAACCTATACTTGCCAATGAGTCTACTATCCTTTCCACATTAAAAAAGGACAAGCTAGGGTTTTTACTGCTGGACCATGTAAAAGTACAGGTTCCACTTTTTAACATACAGCACATGCAGCGTTATGGCTTGTTGGGCCTACCTTAAACTGATTAACATACATTAAAAAGGGAGGTTTGAACTTTACCATTGCTTTAAAAGGCAAAGTAGAGTTAGCAGGTTTGAACTACCCTTCCAGTCTGCAATGGCAGATAGTAATCCATGTATTATCCTGTCATACTCTTGGGGGTATAAAAAGTGCTGCAGTCCACGTGAGACACCTCAACCTACCAGCCCTAGGTACCCTTGGTACCAAATACTAAGGACTTAAAATGGTGTGTGTTTATTTGGCTTGTGTTCAATTGGCATAACCCCACTTACTAAGGGCCAGAGAACATGAACTATGTTCTGTTTAGCAAGGCTCCAGGCATTTCAAAGCCATCACACCAGTTCCTAAGAGTCAAAATAGGAGCAAAAAGTGGGGGGCAGATGTGGAACAAGCATGTTTTCTTACACTGACATTCAGACACTCATTAATTCTCACTCAAACTGATTCTCAACCGCTCGTCCACTCATATTCTCACTCTCAAACTCATTCATGCTCACTCACATGCTCTAAAAATCATTTCACTCATTGATTCTCACTTTAAATCATGGTCACTCACATGCACTCTTTCTTTCTCACTCAGTCTCACTTATTCTCATTTACTTACTCACTCAACACTTACAGCCAACTGTCACTCAATCTCACTATCTCCTCATTCGTCCTTGCTCACTTTCACCCCCTCAAAAAGAAGCTCACACATTCAAAAACTATAACACGGTGTTGTAGGAGACTGGCCTGGCGAGCACCTTTGGTGTTAGCTCCTTAAAATAGGTCAAGGCATCCTCTATCAGTGAGGTGTAGGCAGTGTCTTGGAAGTCAGGGGTCTCTAGAGGAAGCTGTGGATGAGCAGTAAAGATTTATCTAGGAAACACGCAAAGCTTATGCAATACCACTGTAGTCACACAGCACTCACACACGAAAGAACCACAGTGTTACAAAAATAAAGATACTTTATTATGGTAACAATTACTTAAATGCTGTATAGGCAATTTCCCACTAGCAGGTGAGTAGACTCATTATCATATACACATTAGAAGACCGGGTTTGGCATAGAAAGCAATAGAAAACAGTGAAATAACAGAAAATAATAGAAACCCTAGGGGGAAACCAAATCAAATACTAAGTAAGAGGAATGCCAAAGTCAGTGCCCCACCCAATGAAGTAAAATCTGTAGAGCGGAGCTGGAGGAACTAGGATCCCCAATAGGTAAGTACCAGGGTGCCCCCCTAGCGACCAGGAGAGAAGAGGTAAGTGCCTGTTTTTCCCCCAAATCCACAGGTAAACTTTGCAAAAGGACTGTGCAAGACCCAAGAAAGTCTGGAGGAAACCAAAGGTGGATCCTGACAGAAGAGGGCATGCACATGAAGATGACCAAGTCCAGTTCGAGTTGGAGTGTCCGGAAGGAGCAGGAGCCACTACTCACCTTCTGGAGATACAGGACCAGGTTGACGGTTTAGACAAGGAGTCAGCTATGCAGCGCAGGAGAAGAGTTCCAGAAGTGATGCAGATTATGTCCCACGTCGGAAGAAGAGTTGCAGTCAGTTAGTGGTGTGGAAAAACCACCAACAAGCCTTGGCAAAGGCAAGAGTCGCAGATAAAGAGTTGCAGAGCTGCTGGGGACCAGGAAGGTCCGGGGGGACTCAACCCAAGGAGGGTAGTCCAGGAAGACAAGGGTGCAGCCCCTCACAGGCAGCAGGCACAGATGTTGCAATGAGGCCCACTCAGCACGCCTGAAGAGTCCCACATTGATGGATTAGCAGGCAGGACACTATGCTTTGCAGGGAAGAGAGCTGGAGGCCGGGCTCACAGAGCCTGAAGATCCCGTATAAGAAGAGCCAACAAGCCCTGTTAGCTGCAATAGTTGCGGTGCACAGGGGTACTGTCCTGCAAGGAGAGACAAGGGCTTACCGTCTCCCAAGTTGGGCAACTGGTAAAGAGGACCGAGGGGACCACTCCAGACCACCAACTGCCTTGCAGGATCCATGCAGTTTTGCAGGACAGAAGATCCACGCAGCCAGACGTCGTTGCAGTTGGTGCCTGCGGATGAAGGGTAGTGACTCCTTCACTCCAAAGGAAATTCCTTCTTGCTTCTTGTGCTGCCTGAAGACTCATCGCCCCCAGAGGATGCACAGCCAGAGAAATGTTGCAGACTGTCAGGTCCTGGAGGGTCCAGTTGCAGTCCCGGTAGCCAGAAGATGAAGTAATCAATGCAGAGGAGTCCTGCTAGAATCTTTCACGTCTAATCTGAAGGTCGCCCTCGATGGAGATCCTAAATAGCTTAAGATGGGGGATTGGTCACCTAGCAGGGAGACCACCTATCAGGAGGGGGCTGTGACGGCACCTGCCTGACCTGGCCACTCAGATGCCCACCTTGGATTCAGAATGGCAAAATCAAGTGGCCATCTGCAGGAGCTCTGGGCACTATCCCTGGGGTGGTGATAGACAGGAGAGTGGTCACTTTCCTTTTCAGTTTTGCAAGAGAGCAGGGACCGGGGGTCCCTGGGCTGGTGCAAACCGGTTCATGCAAGGAGAGCACCAAATGTACCCTTCAAAGCATTCCAGTGGCTTGGTGGATGCTACCCCTCCCAAGCCATGTAATAGCTATTTCCAAAGGGAGAGGGTGTTGCCTACCTCTCCCAAAGGAAATCCTTTGTTCGGTCTTCCTCTGCCTGAGCTGGTCAAGCAGCAGGAGGGCAGAAACCTGTCTGTGGGGTGGTAGCAGCACTGGCTGCTCGGGAAAACCCCAGAAGGCTGGTAGGAGCAATGCTGGGGTCCTCTAAGGAGCCTCCAGAGTGCATGGAATCATAAAACCAATACTGGCAACAGTGTTGGGGTATGATTCCGGCATGTTTGATACACAGGTAGTTGCACTCTGCCCTCTGGGCTAGGAGGGCCTGCCACAGGGGTGACTTATAGTGACCTGTGGTGAAAGGGTGCAAGCACCTTTTCACACAGGCAATGGCAGGCCTGCAGACACATTTTGCATGGGATCCCATGGGTGGCACAATGCATGCTGCAGCCCACCGGGAACCTCTGGTGCCCCAATGTCCTGGGTATCTAGGTACCCTATGTAAGGAAATGCCTCCTTGGCATGGTTACCAACTGACCTTTTGCCTTTGCTGATACCAAGTTATGATTAGAAAGTGTGCTGAGGCCTGCTAACCAGGCCCCAGCACCAGTGTTCTTTCCCTAAACCTGTACCTTTGTCTCCACAATTGGCACACCCTGGCATCCAGGTAAGTCCCTTGTAACAGGTACCCCTGGTACCAAGGGCCCTGATGCCAGGGAAGGTCTCTAAGGGCTGCAGCATGTCTTATGCCACCCTGGGAACCCCTCACTCAGCACAGACACACACACTGCTTGCCAGCTTGTGTGTGCTAGTGGGGAGAAAATAACTAAGTCGACATGGCACGCCCCTCTGAGTGCCATGCCAACCTCACACTGCCTATGGCATAGATAAGTCACCCCTCTAGCACGCCTTACAGCCCTAAGACAGGGTGCACTATACCATAGGTGAGGGCATAGGTGCCTGAGCACTATGCCCCTACAGTGTCTAAACAAAACCTTAGACATTGTAAGTGCAGGGTAGCCATAAGAGTATATGGTCTGGGAGTCTGTCATACACGAACTCCACAGCACCATAATGGCTACACTGAAAACTGGGAAGTTTGGTATCAAACTTCTCTGTACAATAAAGGAACACTGATGCCAGTGTACATTTTATTGTAAACTACACCGAGAGGGCATCTTAGAGATGCCCCCTGAAAACATACCCGACTTCCAGTGTGGGCTGACTAGTTTTACCAGCCTGCCACACACCAGACATGTTGCTGGTCACATGGGGAGAGTGCCTTTGTCACGCTGTGGCTAGTAACAAAGCCTGTACTGGGTGGAGGTGCTTCTCACCTCCCCCTGCTGGAAATGTAACACCTGGCGGTGAGCTTCAAAGGCTCACCCCCTTTGTTACAGCGCCACAGGGCATCCCAGCTAGTGGAGATGCCCGCCCCCTCCGGCCACGGCCCCACTTTTGGCGGCAAGGCCGGAGGAGATAATGAGAAAAACAAGGAGTCGTCACTGGCCAGTCAGGACAACCCCTAAGGTGTCCTGAGCAGAGGTGACTCTGACTATTAGAATTCCCCCAATAGGATTAGGGATGTGCCCCCCCCACCCCCCTCAGGGAGGAGGCACAAAGAGGGTGTAGCCACCCCCAAGGCTAGTAGCCACTGGCTACTAACCTCCCAGACCTAAACACACCCCTAAATTGAGTATTTAGGGGCCCCCAGAACCTAGGAACATAGATTCCTGCAACCTGAAGACGAAGGAGGACTACTGACCTGAAGCCCTGCAGAGAAGACGGAGACACCAACTGCTTTGGCCCCAGCCCTACCGGCCTGTCTCCCCACTTTGAGAAAAACTGCAACAGCGACGCGTCCCCCAGAGTCCAGTGACCTCTTAAGCCTCAGAGGACTAACCTGCATCTAAAAGGACCAAGAATTCCTGAGGACAGCGGCCCTGTTCCACAAAGACTGAAACTTGCAACAAAGAAACAACTTTTAAAGGACTCCACATTTTCCGCCGGAAGCGTGAGACTTTCCAATCTGCATCCTACGCCCCTGGCTCGACCTGCGGAGAAACAACACTACAGGGAGGACTACCCGGCGACTGCGAGCCCGTGAGTAGCCAGAGTTGACCCCCCTGAGCCCCCACAGCGACGCCTGCAGAGGGAATCCAGAGGCTCCCCCTGACCGCGACTGCCTGCTTCAAAGAACCTGACGCCTGGAAAACCCACTGCACCTGCAGCCCCCAGGACCGGAAGGATCCGACCTCCAGTGCAGAAGCGACCCCCAGGTGGCCCTCGCCCAGGTGGTGGCTACCCCGAGGAGCACCCCCCCCCCCTTGTCTGCCTGCTTCGCTGAAGAGACCCCTAGGTCTCCCATTGAAACCAATTGCAAACCCGACGCCTGTTTGCACTCTGCACCTGACCGCCCCTGTGCCGCTGAGGGTGTACTTTTTTTTGCTGACTTGTGTCCCCCCCCCGGTGCCCTACAAAACCCCCCTGGTCTGCCCTCCGAAGTCGCGGGTACTTACCTGCTGGCAGACTGGAACCGGGGCACCCCCTTTTCCATTGAAGCCTATGTGTTTTGGGCACCACTTTGACCTCTGCACCTGACCGGCCCTGAGCTGCTGGTGTGGTAACTTTGGCGTTGCCCTGAACCCCCAACGGTGGGCTACCTTGTACCCAACTTTGAACCCTGCAGGTGCTTTACTTATCTGCAAAACTAACCAATACTTCCCCCAGGAACTGTTGAACTTTGCACTGTCTAGTTTTGAAATAGCTTGTTGCCATTTTTGCCAAAACTGTACATGTTATTTTGTTGATTCAAAGTTCCTAAGATACCTGAGTGGAATACCTTTCATTTAAAGTATTGATTGTAAATCTTGAACCTTTGGGTCTTAAAATAAACTAAGAAAATATATATTTCTATATAAAAACCTATTGGCCTGGAATTGTCTTTTGAGTGTGTGTTCCTCATTTATTGCTTGTGTGTGTACAACAAATGCTTAACACTACCCTCTGATAAGCCTATTGCTTGACCACACTACCACAAAATAGAGCATTAGACTTATCGCCTTTTGCCACTATCTTACCTCTAAGGGGAACCCTTGGACTCTGTGCATGCTATTTCTTACTTTGCCATTTACCATTTATTTAATTGTTATTAGCCTATCCGGCCTTAACAATAATTTCTTACTTTGAAATAGTACATACAGAGCCAACTTCCTACACCCCATGGGGCACCAGTATGCCAAATGTGGGGTGTACTAAGTCAGAAACAAACAAATTTACAGGGAAAGCGCACAGTCACTGGGGTCCTGGTTAGCCAGATCCCAGTGAACACAGTCAAAACACACTGACAGCAGGCAGAAAGTAGGGGTAACCATGCCAAAAAGAGGGTATTTTCCTAAATAACCCAATCTCCCCCCTACTCCACTAACAAAGGCTAACCTTGCCCAGAGGAGTCTTCATTGTCTAAGTGGAAATATTTGGAGAGTCCATCTGCATTGGAGTAGTTATTCCCAGGTCTATGCTACATTGTAGAGTCCATTCCCTGTAGGGATATGGACCACCACAAAAGTTTGGGATTTTCACTGTTCATTTGCTTTAACCGTAGAAGGTGCTTGTGGTCTGTTTAAACAAGGAAGTGAGTGCCAAACAAGTATGGCCTCGGCTTCTTCAAAGCCCAAACCACAGCAAAGGCCTCCCTTTCTATGTCTGACCAATGCTTTTCCCTGGGGGTCAACCTTCTGCTTATAAAAGCTACAGGCTGGTCCTGGCCCTCTGTATTCAGCTGTGACAGTAATCCCTACATGAGAAGCATCTGTTTGCACTATAAATTGTTTGGAGTACTCAGGGCTTCTTAAAATAGGAGCAAAACACATGGGCTGTTTAAGGTCATATAAAGCTTTCTGGCAGTTAGCTGTCCATAAAGCTTTCTTTAGCATTTTCTGAGAGGTAAGGTCATTTAAGGGGCTAAAATGGAGCCATAATTCTTAATAAACCACCTGTAGTACCCAGTGAGGCCTAAGGCAGCTCTAACCTAGGTCTGTGTAGTAGGGGCAGTCCAATCCAAAATAGTCTTTATTTTCCCCTGTAGTGGCTGTAGGAAGTTGGCTCTGTATAAACGATCTCAAAGTGAGAGATAGTGTGCACAGAGTCCGAGGGTTCCCCTTAGAGTTAAGATAGTGTAAAAATTTGATAATTCTACTGCTCTATTTTGTGGTCGAGCAGTAGGCTGTTCACAGGAGTTTCTTGGTCCTTTGGGTCAGGGCAGTCCTCTGAGGCTTCGGAGGTCGCTGGTCCCTGTCGTATGCGTCACTGCTGCAGATTTCTTCGAGTCAGGAGACAGGCCGGTAGGGCTGGGGCCAAAGCAGTTGTCGTCTCCGTCGTCTCTGCAGGGCTTTCAGGTCAGCAGACCTTCTTGTTTCAGGTTGCAGGAATCCGATTTCCTGGGGAGCCCCTAAATACTGAATTTAGGGGTGTGTTTAGGTCTGGAGGGCAGTAGCCAATGGCTACTGTCCTGGAGGGTAGCTACAACCTCTTTGTGCCTCCTCCCAGTGGGGAGGAGGGCACATTCCTAATCGTATTGGGGGAATCCTCCAAACTCAAGATGGAGGATTTCTAAAGGCAGGGGTCACCTCAGCTCAGGACACCTTAGGGGCTGTCCTGACTGGTGGGTCACTCCTCCTCCTTTTTCTCATTATCTCCTCCAGCCTTGCCTCCAAAAGGGGGGGCAGTGGCCGGGGGGGCAGGCATCTCCACTAGCTGGAATGCCCTGGGGTGCTATAACTAAAGGGGGGTGAGCCTTTGTAGGCTCACCACCAGGTGTTACAGTTCCTACAGGGGGAGGTGAGAAGCACCTCCACCCAGTACAGGCTTTGTTCCTGGCAAAAGAGTGCCAAAGGCACTCTCCCCATGTGGCCAGCAACTCGTCTGGTTCTGGCAGGCTGGCACAAACTGGTCAGCCTAGCACTAGGAATCAGACTGGTATTCAGTCTGATTTTCTTCCTTTAATTTAACGCGACAACAACTAATGGCTAAGAATGAAGCGACTTATGTCACGCTTAATATTGAGAAATTAGGAAAGTTGCCTTTTACTGTGGCTGAAATACTATCTGCTGAGTGGCTAATACACGAGGTAACTAATCAGCCTATTTCTACACTTCAATTCACCTCCTGTTTAAAACACATTCCGGTAGGCAGATGTGAACAGCTGGGAGATAGTTACATCCATGAGGTGTGGGAGCTTCCCTTCTCATACAAATGTCTCAGTGGCATGAGAGAAGTTTTTCTTAGCGGTAGTGAATGCGAGACTTCAGTCAGCCATTCGATGATTTGTAAACAGCTGTCCTTGCATGGGGCGTTTAACGTGTCTGCAGCGAACTTAGGGCCAGATGTAGCAAAATCAGATTTTGCAACTTGCAAATTGCGAGTCTCAGCGACTCGCAATTTGCAAGTCGCAAAATCGGATGCAGAATGGTGTCTGACACCTTCTGCGACTCGCTATGGGGTCGCAAAGACCCACCTCATCAATATTCATGAGGTGGGTCGCATTTTGCAACCCCATAGCGAGTCCCTGCACTCACAGGGATGGTGGCCTGCTGTAGTCAGCAGACCTCCATGTCTGTGACTGCTTTTTAAATAAAGCTGCTTTTTATTTTTTTCCATTTTGCAGCCCGTTTTCCTTAAAGGAAAACAAGTTGCAAAATGAAAAAAATACCGAAACCATTTGGTTTCGTTTTTTTCGACATTCACAAAGGAGAAGGGGTCCCATAGGGACCCCTTCCCTTTTGCGAATGAGTTACCACCAGTGTCGCGGTCACAAAGCAATTCTGAATTGCGATGCGAGTCGCAAATAGGAAGGGAACACCCCTTCCTATTTGCGAGTTGCATTCCCAAATTGCGAGCTGGTACCGACTCGCAATTTGGGAATGAGCATAGCGTGAGGCCGTTTTCATGGCGCAAACTGCGTTTTACGCAGTTTGCGCCATGCAAACGGCTTGCTACATCTGGCCCTTAGCTTGTTATCTGAAGGGTGTTCCAGTCCCCTTGATTATACCTACGTTCCAGGTGCTTTCAAACAACAGCTACGTCCTCCTCAATGGTGAAGACTGTTGTGTTATGCGAGCCGGAATAGTTTATGTTGTCTCGGTCTCTAAGGTCGTTACATGCTGCGGGAACGTACTTTTCACCCCAACTAAAATTAAAGAGGTAGCTGACATTTGGCCTCACATTGCTACTTTAAATGTGAATTTTGACAAGTTGAGCAGACTCGAGGTTTTACTGTTTCAAGAGCATGTGACCCTTACATCTGCACGCGAGACCTATGCAGGTGGTAAGGTCCTCAGCAGAAATACAGTCCCTGTTAAAAACAAACTTTCCAAAACACTTTGGTGAACTCGTGGGATGAATATTTAATGCGCCCAGTACAACTGGAATTGCACATTTCGTTAAAGCTGTTGGCTCTGGTTTCATTCACACCTCCTCCATATTCGGTTTAATACCATCAGCAATCCGCTCAATCTTTTCTAGTATTTTCGGGGGATTTCTGATAATTTTGGCTGTATTAGCTGGCATTTTGCTGTTGCTATTTTTTATGCACAATGGCTGTCCCGCTGCAACAAGTAGGAATGAAGTCGCTCCCATCTGCGCAGCTGTGTCGTGAACGCATGATGCAGTATTTTGGAGCAACACTCTTGGAGCAATTGGAGTGTGGCTGGTCTTTGTCATTCAGACCGGTTTTGCATTATGTGCAGCCTGTGTTTCATTGCCTCTGGTGCTCTTTCGAACACGCACTGGAAGTCTGTCTTTCGACGCAGCGATTGCCTAATTTGAACGCTGATCTGTTGATGTTCTCGCTGAGGGTTCATTACCGGACATGCGCATTGAGGTTGCGTTTGCTACGTGAGGCTACTTATGAGTTGCCCTTCCAGGAGGATACAGCTCACAGCTCCTCACTGGGCACACCACGGAATGCCACCTTGGCTGAAGCTGAGGCTACGGAACACACCTGCTCCTTGATACTTCTTGGCGATGACTTTCCAATTTTAACATCGGCCGAAGTGGAAGATCTCCTGTCTTCTATGGTCCCAGAATCGATTGGAACTTTTCAAAATTTACTGCCTTTCGGAATTTGGTTTGATGCCACATGCTCATGTTTTATATTGTCCCTTTACATGCTCACATGTCCCTTCGACTTGTCATCATTGACATTGCTTTTATATCTGTATCTTAGGTTGAGCTTTTTAGTAACAATTTAAAATGTCTTTAGGCTTTGAACCACCTTCAACCGACAAGGGGAGGGTGTTGTGTAGCCATTTTAGTTATAGCTCCATGCACGTTATTTTAACACACTAAGCCGCTGTGCACTTTAAACTAGATATATTTTATTCAGCTTTGTCTTATTATTGTTACCATAACCAATTTTACGATCTTGTTTTATTTTCCGTTCATCTAACTGTTTTTGCCAAGGCTAGCACTCTGTTCTTAAACAAGACATTCTTGATCACTCTGTGCTTCTTCCAAGGCTACAGCACGGTACATTGCCGGTGAACGTGGTAGAAGTCTAGTCTCCAACATTCGTAGAAAACACACATCCTTACATAGGGACATTTTCTCAGAACATCAGCTGTGTTATTACAAAAACACTTCCTTGTCCTTTACACGTTAGAGGGAGACTCCAGCCAGGGAACCACAAATGTATGCTGATTGCTTCGCTACAGATGCTAATGCAGACCGCAGCCCTTTGCTCAGGTATGGGGGTTGATGTCTTCCCAGGGGAACCTGAAGGGCAGAATTAGAGCTCAACATGCTGTGCTCTATCATAGCCCAGGTAGGGGCTAGTCCATTGATTATAGTGACAATATGATAGCGTTGTTTTTATGCTTCACTCTTCTCGTCACAATTTGAATACAGTCCTGGTATGTCGTCCTGGTTTTTGCAGCTCACGCTCTGCTATCTAAGATGCAGTTGTTTTATTAAACTCATTATTAAAACATATACTGCTTCTGTTTGTCATTTATATATGAGACTGAATTGTAATTGACTTGTAATTGAGAAAAACGGATGAGACCTGAGTGACCATGACTTCTCTGAGAAGCTATGTCATGGCTAGGCTGCCCAGTCATCCCTATCCTTGGGTAGAGATGAGGCACTGCTAGTTAGCCAGAGCAAAACCCGGATTGGAGCGACAGGTGTCACCCGCAGTGGATTAGACTTAGGCCCTCATTATGAACATGGCGGTTTGGCCCGCCATGCCGGCCTTGGCGGCTGAAGCCACTAGCTGGCATGGCGGGCCAAACTGCCATATTCTGAACAGGCCTCATCCACTGCCAGGCTACCCTGCGGATAATGTTTCCATTTCCGCCAGCCTTTTCCTGGTGGGATATCCCGCCAGGGAAAGGCTGGCAGAGGGGGTGCCCCAGGGTACCTCTGGGGGCCCATGCACTTTGCATGGGCAGTGCAGGGGCCCCGGTGCAGAGCCCAGTCACGCAGGTCAGTGCCTGATTTACAGGCAGTGATCTGCGCGATGGGTGCAACTGCCGGAGCCTAAATACATGGACACCAATCTCCATTGAAATACATAATGCATCCAATGCGTACTGCACCTCTGCACTCCAGCTGCCCGAGTGCTGCAGAGAGTGACCTGTTGGTGTGGTCCGGACCCTTGCCCAGTACTCACCTTAAGTCTACAAGATTGATCCAGTGACCCGTCATCAAGTGCTTGTTTGCTCAATGTGTTTTCCTTCCATAGGTTACCATTGACAAACTCTGAAATTGCACGATTTTTGCAACTGAAAAGAATTTATGCTTACAAATGTACTTACCTTATAACAAAGTTCTTAGGTTTAAAGTATATATAAAAATAAGTGTAATTTTTCCAAATTGGCCTCGGATTTGCTTCTTTGATAAAGAGAGAGTCTCTGTTGAAAGGCGTGTCCATGAGTTTTTTTTACCTGTAGGTGTAGTTTTGCAGCTTGAAGAACTTGGATTCCCATGCTGTGCATTAAACTGTTATCTAGTGGTTGTGGCTGGAATTCCCCAACTTTTGGAGTCCAAATTTTAGTTTTTTGCTGTTGGGCGTTGATGTATCCCCCATTTGGTGCTTCTGTGATGTTGCCCCCCCCCCCCCCCCCCCAAAAAAAAGCTCCCACCATTGCTTACCATCTTCAGATACTTTTTTTCTAATGTCCATTGCTTACCATCTTCAGATTCTTTTTTTCTGCTGTTGGGTCTGGATGTGTAGCTGAAGGCTGTCCAACTCAAGGAAAATTACATAGATTTTGGAGGTCGGCAAAGCTTTTCATCAAAATTGGAGAAGGACAAACATAGTTAGCAATGTTCAGACAGGCCTTTAAAATGTGCCTGGATGCATTCTGTCCATCTTTCACAACCTCCATGAAGTGGTCCTTTAGGTGGTCTGGAAGGCTGGGCGTAACTAAAACTATCTTGCCCCATAGGGCATCCATGAAGCAACTAAGGTGACAAGCCACGTTTAGAGATCTGAGGATATGATGACCTACAGAGAAGAAATTCTTTCTTGAAGCTTCCATTTTCTTGGACTCCTACCAGAGGATATGCAGGCAAGGCTCCGGTGTTAAGTGTAGAAGTCGCAGAACTTTGAAACACTAAACCCTTGGGGATGGATGTGGAGAAGGCTGGATTCCCAGAGGAAGGGATCTTGAGAGCAATTGTTTTGGAGACTGCTTAAGATGACTACTTCGACTAGGGCTCTTTGATGGAGTCTATCAGTGTCTTGTTAAAGGGAATCAATGTTTCACTGGCGAAGGGAGCCATCTGTAAAACATCCATGAGGATATCAGTACAATACTTCACAGTAGGTAATGACAGCATTAGACGCTCTGCAGCTTCCTTTAATGCAGAGTAAAAAGAAGCTATTTTAGGTGGTGCATGACCTGGAGAATTATTCACATCAGTGTCTAGGGAGTTTTCCAGAGCACGTGCCTCCTGATGTGCCATGGTATCTATTGGATGATAGGTCTCAATCTCCTTGGAAGAAAGGTCTTCATCTTCATCTCCTTGGTAAAACTGAAAATTTGAGTCCTTACCCATATGAAAGGGCTTCCAGGATTGTTGTTCAGAACATTTGCCCTCCTGGGTGTCAGCCTATGGGGTAACATTACCGGTAGCAATTTGGGCTGAGTGGCATCAGGGAAATTAAGGTCCCGAATTGAGGTAGCAGAGGAAAGAACCCGCAACGGAATAAAGGCAATAATGGCATAAGATCAAAAGGTCCGTCAACTTGGCCTGGAGCCAGCTGGTGCATCAGAGAGGATCGTTGCTCTCTCAAAAAAGATCTAAAAACGGTGCCAGGGATTTCGCCACCAGCTCCAGCAAAGCTGGAGTCAGCTAGCTATATCTTACCTGTACTTTTTGAACGATGAGGCAAAAAAGAACACTTTTTTTTTCAACATAATTTCTTCTCCCTTGATGACTTGTTTGAGGAAAATGACCTCCCGAGGGAACTTGACCTTGACAAAGGACCTGGTTTGATGACGGCTCCTATAAACGAGCTGTAAAAAGTTTAGTCCGATGCTCCTTGATGAGCCTTATGGTGCATCTGTCAACAGACATTGTACAATGATGTGTCATGCCTTCAGCCAAGGCAACACAGACAGTTGCCATATGTCCATCATATAGCCGACAAGGCTTCAAACTTGAGAGTTTTGGTGGTGACATTGTCCCTACGGCACCAGAAAAGAAAAAAACTTTTTGTGAGAGAAAAATCTCTGACAAGATGAAGTGTGAAGGTGTGGAAAAACACAGAAATATCAGGATGCCGGTCCTGTTGCTATATGGTCCAGTTGATGTCATCACAACTCCATGTCAAATTGAAGTACATGCCACCTACCGATGCCAGAGAGCTTCAGCATACGTTTTCCAGATCCAGTCTTGCGTATGGAATGGAATCTGCAAGTAGAAGTATTCATCAGAAATAACTTGATGTTGGCCAAATGCTTTGCAGAAACTTAAGTGTAACTGATCGCAAAGATTCAATTCGGCTGGAATGCTGCATGCTTGGCCTGTTTAAACAAGTAAATAACAGTAGATCAGTATCTAAATTTTTGGACCCGACATTACCAGTGATTAAGAGGTCAATTATCAGAAGATGGAAGGGTAGGGCTCCTCCTACATTAAAAAAAAATACGTTGGCTACACGAAACTCTGTTGCCTAGAAGTGGAGAGCAGAGCCCTTCATACGGAAGGGGAAAAAAAGACCCTTGAAATTCTCTAATGCATAGCAATGGGATGATCTGGTTTGGTTACTGAAGGATACAGCAAGTATCATCCTAATACCCTATAACAAAGCGACCAACTGAAAGTGTATAGTGACCTACTTTCTCTCAAAAACGACGTTACAAACCAAACATGCCCAAATTGTTCCACTTAAATTTCAAATGTATTACTTCACAATAACAAGACTAAGCCATTTGAATACTTGAGATAAGGAACCATTGTCAAAGAGCACCTTTCAGAACTCGCAGAAAGATGCATGTAAAATATATTCTCTCATAAGAACTTTAATGAAATTGTTTGTTAAACCTTTTTTTAAATAATCAGTTGTCTAATTAGATGGATTTTGTAGCAGTGTTAAGTCAACTGCTTGTAAAACGGTGTGGGGTGCTTTTAAAAGCAAAGACTTCAAGTCGACTACACCACATCAGCATTCAAGGGGATGCGCTCAGATGGATCACCTCCCGCCTCACTGGAAGAACCCAGAGGATCCACCTTACACCTTTCACCTCTGAACCCAAGGAGATCATCTGTGATGTCCCCCAGGGATTATCCCTTAACCCCATGCCCTTCAAAGCATATATGACCCTGCTGGCCAACATTGTTAGATCCCACATTCTCAACAATTTCCTACACAGATGACACCTAACTCTTCTCACTCACCAAGAAACCCTCCACCACCAGAACCAACTTCCACAGACGCATGACAAGTGTCACAGACAGGATGAAGAACTGCCTGCAGCTGAACACAGACAAGACGGAAGTACTGATCTTTGGCGATAGCAGCAACACATGGAACAACTAATGGCCATCAACCCTAGGACCCGCACCCACTACCCTCTGACCATGCCAGAAATCTCGAAACTAGTCCTATTATTCTACATTGACAGAACCAAATCTTTTTGAAAAACACAACAGCTGGTTGTGGCTTTTCCAAGCCCTAGAAAGGGTCGTGCAATATCTAAAGCAGGTAATGCTAGAAGAATAGTTAAATGTATCTCTACCATATAAGGCATTACTGAAGTAACTTGTCTACCTGATAGAGACTTCTAACTGCAGATTCCTTACCTTTCAATAGATAACCGAGCAATATCATCCCCATAGGTAAGCCTGCAAAACAATTTCAGACTAGAAAGTACTGCAGGACTGAATAAGCAAAACACCTGTCCATACGGACCTGATTGACAAGTTACTTACCTTCGGTAACAATATATCTGGTAGAGGCATATTATAGTTGCAGATTCCTTACCTTAGAATTTCCCCCCAGGCGTCAGTATGGATCCGGAGATTTTTTCTTCGAGCAATACCCTTGCGCATTGGTCGAAGCCGCGGGCGACGTCGCCAATAGTACATAGATGCCGTCTCAGCGTAATGACGTCAGTTTCTTTTCATGACTTTTCACGCCAAAGCGCTGAGCCGCGAAGAACACGGACACTGGTTTGTAAGAGTTAGCAGTGGAAGCAGCAGTCGCTCTGGTGGAATGAGCGTGCAAGCCCTCAGGGGGTCGCTTCTTGGCCAAAGCGTAGCACATTTTGATGCAAAGAAGTACCCATCGAGAGGTGGAACGTTTTTTGCACCGCCTTCCCTTTCTTCGCATCCACATATCCAACAAAGAGTTGATCGTCCACTCGGAAGTCTTTGGTACAATCAAGATAGAACTCTAACGCTCTTTTTGGGTCCAGACAGTGGAGTCTCTCCTCTTCATGAGAGGGATGTAGGGGTGCATAAAAAGGTAGGCAAGGTGATGGACTGTCCGACATGAAAGGATGACACTACCCTAGGTAGAAAAGTAACCCTTGTGCGAAGCACCACTTTGCCAGGATGTATGGCCAGAAAAGGTGGCTTAGATGACAGAGCCAGGAGTTCACTCACTCTGTGGGAAGAAGTAATGGCAACTAAAAAGACAATGTCGATAGTTAAGAGCCGTAAAGGACAGTTGTGATGCGGTTTAAACAGGGTACACATAAGGTATGTTAAGAACAGATAGAGATCCCATTGGGGCATGATGAGTGGGATAGGAGGAAAGAGATGTGTGCGGCCTTTAAGAAACCTCCCAACTATAGGAGATTTAAATAAGGAAGGCTGATCTGGCAACCTCAAGGAAGCAGAGATAGCAGAGAGATATCCCTTAAGAGTCCCCAAGGTGGAACACTGCCATCCAAGAGAAAGAATAAAGAGAAGGACTTGAGAAAGAGGAGCAGATAAAGTTTGACAGATTTGTTGATGCACCATGCCACAAATTTCTTCCTACAACATGCGTATACAGTTTTGGTTGAGGGACGCCTGGCTGCCAAGATAACGTCTCAGAATTCGGGTGGCAGGTCAATAGATGTCAACTGTTGCAGCTCAATCTCCACGTATGAAGCCGCAGAGTTGACAGGTTCGGGTGGAGGACCTCCCCCTGCTGCTGCGACACAAGATCCTCCCAAAGGAGCAGTCTGATCGGAGGAACTATGGCCATGTTCAAGAGCTCAGGATACCAGACTCTTCGTGCCCAGTCCGGAGCCACCAGTACTACTTGGGCCCAGTCTGGCCTGATCTTCTTCAGAACTCTGGGCAGAAGTGGTATAGGAGGAAAGGCATACAGGAGGCCTGAATTCCACTTGCATCGAAAAGCAGCGCCGAGCGAGTACTGCCTTGGAAACTCCAACATGCAAAACAGCTGACATTGTGCGTTCTCTACGAAGGCGACAAATCTAACCAAGGTTCTCTCCACTGCAGGAAGAGACCATGCGCCACCTCTGGATGGAGACGCCATTCGTGATCGACCATGCATCGTCGGCTGAGTTCATCTGCTCTGGCATTCAGGGAGCCTGCCAGATGTTGAACCACCAGGGAAATGCCCTGATGTTCCGGCCAAGTCCAGAGGCGAAGGGACTCTTGACAAAGGGTCCATGACCCCACTATGCCTTGTTTGTTGCAATACCACATGGCAGTGGTGTTGTCTGTGAACACCTGCACTGCTTTCCCCTAGAGAGAGAAAAGGAATGCTTTTAATGCTAGTCGAATTGCTCGGAGCTCCAGATGATTGATATGAAGCCTGGTTTCTGCCGGAGACCAAATGCCTCTGATATCCGCCTTTCCCACGTGGCCACCCCATCCCAACAGTGACGCATCTGTCATGACTGTCAGATTTGGTTGGGGAAAGGAGAGGCATCTGCCCTTGACCCAATCCTGATTGGTTAACCACCAATGCAGATCTCCTGCAGTTCCTTCCGAAATCTGGACCTTGTTGGAGAGATTCCCCTGATGCTGCGCCCACTGGAACTTCAGGTCCCACTGCAGAGCCCGCATATGCCATCTAGCATTTTTAAACAGCAGGATGCAGGAGGCCATGAGGCCCAGCAGCCACAGTCATTCTCACCGAAATCCAGGACAGAGGCTGAAACATCGGTATCATAGCCCGAATATCCTAGACTCGCTTTTCGGGAAGATATGCCCGAAACTGCACTGTATCCAAAACAGCTCAGATGAAAGGGAGCGTCTCAGGAGGAGTTAGGTGTGACTTCGGCACGTTGATATCAAACCCCAGCGAATGCAAAAGATTCGCTGTAGTCTGGAGGTGAGAGACGACCGTCTGGGGCAAGTTCGCCTTCAACAGCCAATCGTCGAGGTAGGGGAAGACTGGGACCCTACCCTGCGCAGATGAGCTGCCACCAACACCATCACTTTTGTGAACACCAGAGGGGCACTGGTAAGGCCAAAAGGGAAGTATGGTAAACTGAAAGTGCTCGTGACCTACCATAAATCATAGGTAACATCTGTAGGATGGCAAGACAGGAATGAGGAAGTATGCGTCTTGCAAGTCCAACCCTACCATCCAGTCTCCGGGATCCAGGGCAGATAGGACCCGACCCAATGTCACCATTTGGAATTTCTCCTTTTTGAGGAAGAGATTGAGGGACTGAAGATGTAATATAGGCTGAAGACCTTTGTCCTTTTTTGGAACCAGAAAGTAGCGGGAATAGAAACCACAACCTACTTCTGGCAACAGAACCCTCTCTGTAGCTCCTTTAGCCAAAAGGGCTTGGACTTCCTCGCTGAGAAGCACCATATGATCCTCCGATGTCTGATTGTATGAAGGTGGCATGGCAGGAGGAGATGTCTCGAAGGGGAGGGATTAGCCCCTTTGGACAATTTGGAGGACCCATCTGTCCACGGCAATGGATTGTCATTGGGACAGGTGATGGCGAATCCTGCCACCCACTGGCTCCTGATGTACTCGTGGACTAGGAAGGCTTAGAGGCTGAAGAGGGGGCAGGGGTGGACTAGGTGACCCGCTGGCTATCTGATCACTGGGGGCGTGGGACCCGCGTCTGCGCAGGGGCTGTGCCGCATGCGCAGGTCAATGGCCGGGGGGAAAGGAAGTGGTTGGGTGCCCCTTCCGTAGCCAAGAAAGGGGCGAAAGGCGGGCTGGTGCGGTCTAGGAGTGGGCACGAAGCCAAAAGGACCGGGCTGTGGCTCGGGAATCCTTAAAGCGTTCAATCGCCGAGTCCGCCTTCTCTCTGAAGAGACGTGTGCCATCAAAGAGCATGTCCATCAAGGGTTGCTGGACATCCCCTGAAAAGCCAGATGTTCTCAGCCAAGCGTGGCGTATTAATGGCACCGTCGACGCAACCGATCTGCCCAGAGAGTCGGGTGTATCCAGTCCACAACTAATTTTGAACTTCGCTGCATCCCTCCCATCTGTTACGGCATGGAAAACAATAGTCCGGGCCTCCTCCGGAACTGCAGGCAGCACTTGCATGACTGTATCGCAGACAGTATGGGAATAGCGGCCCAAAAGGCATGCAGTGTTCAAACGGACTGCAGCGCTAGACTGTTGGAAGAAGACAACTTCTTCCCCAAACTATCCAGTCTTTTTTATTCCATATCCAGGGGTGCGACATTGTGAGAAATTAGCCTCTTTCTAGCCTTGCTACCCCCACTTTTGGCCTGTTTGTGAGTGTATGTCAGGGTGTTTTCACTGTCTCACTGGGATCCTGCTAGCCAGGGCCCAGTGCTCATAGTGAAAACCCTATGTTTTCAGTATGTTTGTTATGTGTCACTGGGACCCTGCTAGTCAGGACCCCAGTGCTCATAAGTTTGTGACCTATATGTATGTGTTCCCTGTGTGATGCCTAACTGTCTCACTGAGGCTCTGCTAACCAGAACCTCAGTGGTTATGCTCTCTCTTTACAAATTGTCACTAACAGGCTAGTGACCAATTTCACCAATTTACACTGGCATACTGGAACACCCTTATAATTCCCTAGTATATGGTACTAAGGTACCCAGGGTATTGGGGTTCCAGGAGATCCCTATGGGCTGCAGCATTTCTTTTGCCACCCATAGGGAGCTATGACAATTCTTACACAGGCCTGCCAGTGCAGCCTGAGTGAAATAACGTCCACGTTATTTCACAGCCATTTACCACTGCACTTAAGTAACTTATAAGTCACCTATATGTCTAACCTTTACCTGGTAAAGGTTGGGTGCTAAGTTACTTAGTGTGTGGGCACCCTGGCACCAGCCAAGGTGCTCCCACATTGTTCAGGGCAAATTCCCCGGACTTTGTGAGTGCGGGGACACCATTACACACGTGCACTATACATATGTCACGAAATATGTATAGCGTCACAATGGTAACTCTGAACATGGCCATGTAACATGTCTAGGATCATGGAATTGTCACCCCAATGCCATTCTGGCATTGGGGAGACAATTCCATGATCCCCAGAGTCTCTAGCTCAGACCTGGGTACTGCCAAACTGCCTTTCCCGGGGTTTCACTGCAGCTGCTGCCAACCCCTCAGACAGGTTTCTGCCTTCCTGGGGTCCAGCCAGGCTTGGCCCAGGAAGGCAGAACAAAGGACTTCCTCAAAGAGAGGGTGTTACACCCTCTCCCTTTGGAAAAAGGTGTTAGGAGTAGCCTCCCCCAGCCTCTGGAAATGCTTTGATGGGCACAGATGGTGCCCATCTCTGCATAAGCCAGTCTGCACCGGTTCAGGAATCCCTCAGCCCTGCTCTGGTGCGAAACTGGACAAAGGAAAGGGGAGTGACCACTCCCCTGACCTGCACCTCCCCTGGGAGGTGCCCAGAGCTCCTCCAGTGTGCTCCAGACCTCTGCCATCTTGGAAACAGAGGTGCTGCTGGCACACTGGACTGCTCTGAGTGGCCAGTGCCAGCAGGTGACGTCAGAGACTCTTTCTGATAGGCTCCTTCAGGTGTTGTTAGCCTATCCTCTCTCCTAAGTAGCCAAACCTCCTTTTCTGGCTATTTAGGGTCTCTGCTTTGGGGAATTCCTTAGATAACGAATGCAAGAGCTCATCAGAGTTCCTCTGCATCTCTCTCTTCACCTTCTGCCAAGGAATAGACTGCTGACCGCGCTGGAAGCCTGCAAAACTGCAACAAAGTAGCAAAGACGACTACTGCGACCTTGTAACGCTGATCCTGCCGCCTTCTCGACTGTTTTCCTGGTGGTGCATGCTGTGGGGGTAGTCTGCCTCCTCTCTGCACTAGAAGCTCCGAAGAAATCTCCCGTGGGTCGACGGAATCTTCCCCCTGCAACCGCAGGCACCAAAGAACTGCATCACCGGTCCTCTGGGTCTCCTCTCAGCACGACGAGCGAGGTCCCTTGAACTCAGCAACTCTGTCCAAGTGACTCCCACAGTCCAGTGACTCTTCAGTCCAAGTTTGGTGGAGGTAAGTCCTTGCCTTCACACGCTAGACTGCATTGCTGGGAACTGTGTGTTTTGCAGCTACTCCGGCTCCTGTGCTCTCTTTCAGGATTTCCTTTGTGCACAGCCAAATCTGGGTCCCCGGCACTCTAACCTGCAGTGCTTGACCTCCTAAGTTGTCCTCCGGCGTCGTGGGACCCTCTTTTGTGACTTCGGGTGAGCTCCGGTTCACTCCACTTCGTAGTGCCTGTTTCGGCACTTCTGCGGGTGCTGCTTGCTTCTGAGAGGGCTCCTTGTCTTGCTGGGCGCCCCCTCTGTCCCCTTACGCAATTGGCAACATCCTGGTCCCTCCTGGGCCACAGCAGCATCCAAAAACCCTAACCGCGACCTTTGCAGCTAGCAAGGCTTGTTGGCGGTCTTTCTGCACGTAAACACCTCTGCGCGACTCTTCACGACGTGGGACTTCCATCCTCCAAAGGGGAAGTTTCTAGCCCTTGTCGTTCTTGCAGAATCCACAGCTTCTACCATCCGGTGGCAGCTTCTTTGCACCCACAGCTGGTATTTCCTGGGCATCTGCCCACTCCCGACTTGATCGTGACTTTTGGACTTGGTCCCCTTGTTCCACAGGTACTCTCGTCTGGAAATCCATTGTTGTTGCATTGCTGGTGTTGGTCTTTCCTGCAGAATTCCCCTATCACGACTTCTGTGCTCTTTGGGGAACTTAGGTGCACTTTGCACCCACTTTTCAGGGTCTTGGGGAGGGCTATTTTTCTAACCCTCACCGTTTTCTTACAGTCCCAGCGACCCTCCACAAGGTCACATAGGTTTGGGGTCCATTTGTGGTTCGCATTCCACTTCTAGAGTATATGGTTTGTGTTGCCCCTATCCCTATATGCCCCCATTGCATTCTATTGTGACTATACATTGTTTGCACTGTTTTCTATTGCTATTACTGCATATTTTGGTATTGTGTACATATATCTTGTGTATATTTGCTATCCTCATACTGAGGGTACTCACTGAGATACTTTGGCATATTGTCATAAAAATAAAGTACCTTTATTTTTAGTATATCTGTGTATTGTGTTTTCTTATGATATTGTGCATATGACACTAGTGGTACTGTAGGAGCTTCACTCGTCTCCTAGTTCAGCCTAAGCTGCTCTGCTAAGCTACCTTTTCTATCAGCCTAAGCTGCTAGACACCCCTCTACACTAATAAGGGATACCTGGGCCAAAGTGTAAGTACCTCTTGGTACCCACTACAAGCCAGTCCCGCCTCCTACAGACATGGAATGCGCCAGATGAAGAAGCCTGGATGACAAGACTCTGAGGTGTGGGGTTTTCGGTGAGGAATTTC
>NC_090437.1:116693886-116798886 GCF_031143425.1 Pleurodeles waltl
ATGGATCTTTTGGAACCCCAATACCCTGGGTACCTAGGTACAATATACTAGGGAATTATAAGGGTGTTCCAGTATGCCAACTGAAATTGGTAAAAGTGTTCACTAGCCTACGGTGACAAATTTAAAGGCAGGGAGAGCATAAGCACTGAGGTTCTGATTAGCAGAGCCTCAGTGACACAGTTAGGCAATACACAGCCATACACATTTAGGCCATAAACTATGAGCACTGGGGTCCTGGCTAGCAGGATCCCAGTGAGACTGGCAAAAACATACTGACTTACATGTAAAATTGGGTGTAACATGCCAAGAAAGATGGTACTTTCCTACAGGATGGGAATATGGAAATAAGCATCCTGCAAGTCTAACGCTACCATCCAGTCTCCTGGTCCAAGGAAGACCAGAAGTGAGCCAGGGTGAGCATTTGGAATATCTCCTTCTTTAAGAAGAGATTGAGGGTCCAAAGGTCTAGTATAGGACGTAAGCCCTTGTCTTTTTTGGGCACCAGAAAGTAGCGGGAATAACAACCACAACCTACTTCTCGTGCAGAGATCCTCTCTCTGGCTCCCTTGGCCAAGAGAGCCTCAACTTCCTGGCTGAGAAGTGTCAGATAATCCTCAGGTATACAGCTGAAGGATAGAGGCATGGCTGGTGGGGCAGACTCAAAAGGGAAGGGAGTAGCCCCTTTGAACGATATGCAAAACCCACCTGTCCGTAGTGATGGACTCTGAGGCGCAGGTGATAGCGAATCCTGCCACCAACTGGACCAGAGTGAGGGGACGGACTAGGAGGGTTTGGAGGCTGCAGTGGGGCAGGGGTGGACTGGGCAGACCTCTGGTTCCCTGTCCCATGACCACATGGGATTCCGCGTCCCCGGCCATGCAGCGGCTGAACAGCAAGGGTGGCACAGTGGCTGGGAAAAGGACGCGACACGGAGCCCCTCCGTGGCCACGAAAGGGGCAAAAGGCAGACTTGTTGGGGATGAGGGCCAGTGGAAAGGCCAAGGGACCGAGCCTTAGCCCGGGACTCCTTAAACCTCTCCAGTGCCGAGTCCGCCTGGTCTCCAAAGAGACGGGAGCCATCAGAGTCTGTTGGACATCCCCAGAGAAACCAGATGTTTGTAACTGGTCATAGTGCGTCAAGGCGCAACCGATCTACCCAGAGAGACGGTCATTTCCAGCCCACATCGAATAGTGAACTTTCCCGCATCTCTCCCATCGGTGACAGCTTGGGAGACGATAGCACGGGCCTCCTCCGGCATAGTGCTCATGCATCTATGCCCTCACCTGTGGTGCACTATACCACAGGTGAGGGCATAGATGCATGAGCACTATGCCCCTACAGTGCCTAAGCAAAACCTTAGACATTGTAAGTGCAGGGTAGCCATAAAGAGTATATGGTCTCGGAGTCTGTCAGTTATGAACTCCAGAGTTCCATAATGGCTACACTGAAATCTGGGAAGTTTGGTATCAAACGTCTCAGCACAATAAATGCACACTGATGCCAGTGTGGAATTTATTGTAAAATACACCAGGAGGGCATCTTAGAGATGGCCCCTAAATACCAGTCTGACTCCTAAAGCTAGGCTGGCCAGTTTCTGCCAGCCTGCAACAACCAGACGAGTTTCTGGCCACATGGGGTGAGTGCCTTTGTCACTCTGTGGCCAGAAACAAAGCCTGTACTGGGTGGAGATGCTTCTCACCTCCCCCTGCAGGAACAGTAACACCTGGCGGTGAGCCTCAAAGGCTCATGCCTTTTGTTACAGCACCCCAAGATATCCCAGCTAGTGGAGATGCCCACCCCTCCGGCCACTGCCCCCTCTTGTGGCAGCAAGGCTGGGGGAGATAATGATGAAAACAAGGAGGAGTCATCCACCAGTCAGGACAGACCCTAAGGTGCCCTGAGCTGAGGTGACCCCTACCTTTAGAAATCCTCCATCTTGAGTTCGGAGAATTCCCCCAATAGTAATAGGGATGTGCCCTCCTCCCCTCTGAGAGGAGGCAAAAAGAGGGTGTAGCCACCCTCCAGGACAGTAGCCATTGGCTACTGCCCTCCTGACCTAAACACACCCCTAAATTTAGTATTTAAGGGTGACCCTAAACCCAGGAAATCAGATTCCTGCAAACTATAACAAGAAGGACTGCTGACCTGAAAGCCCTGCAGAGATGACGGAGACAACAACTGACTTGGCCCAAGCCCTACCGGCCTGTCTCCAGACTCAAAGGACCTGCACAACAACGCATCCAGCGGGACCAGCGACCTCTGAGGACTGCCCTGCACCCAAAGGACCAAGAAACTCCAGAGAACAGCGGCACTGTTCAGAAACTGCAACAACTTTGCAACTTTAAAGCATCTTTCAAAGCACTCTCACTTTCCGCCGGAAGTGTGAGACTTCACACACTGCACCAGACGCCCCCGGCTCGAGTTCCGGAGAACCAACACCGCAGAGAGAACTCCCAGGCGACTAAAACAACGTGGACACTTGAGTCGACCTCCCTGCACCCCAACAGCGACACCTGCAGAGAGGATCCAGAGGCTTCCCCCGACTGCGACTGCCTGGTAACAAGCAATCCGAAGCCTGGACCAAGCACTGCACCCGCACCCCCTAGGACCTAGAGGAACCACCAACCAGTGCAGGAGTGACCAGCAGGCGGCCCTCATCCTAGCCCAGTCGGTGGCTGGCCCAAGAAGCCCACCTGTACCCTGCCTGCATCGCCTAAGCGATCCTCGGGTCCCTCCATTGCTTTCAATAGCAAACCCAATGCCTACTTTGACTACTGCATCCGGCCGCCCCTGTGCCGCTGAGGGTGTGTTTTGTGGGCGTGTGAGTGTCCCCCACAGTGCTCTACAAAACCCCCCTGGTCTTTTCCCCCAAAGGAAATGCATTGTTCTGCCTTCCTGGGATTGAGCTGCTCAATCCCCAGGAGGGCAGAAACCTGTCTGTGAGGTGGCAGCAGCTGGGGTTGCAGTGGAAACCTCAGAGAGCTGGTTTGGCAGTACTGGGGGTCCATGGTGGAGCCCCCCAGGGTGCATGGGATTCGCCCCCAATACCAGATTTGGATTGAGGGTTCAATTCACAAACGTAGACACCTCACATGGCTATATTCTGAGTTACCATTGTGAAGCTACATATATGTATTGACATATATGTAGCGCACACTTAACGGTGTCTCCGCACTCACAAAGTCAGGGGAATTGGCCCTGGACACCGTGGGGGCACCTTTGCTAGTGTAAGGGTGCCCTCTTCCACCGTAACTTTGCACCTAGCCTTCAATAAATGAAGTTTAGACATATAGGTGACTTCTAAGTTACCTGGTACAGTGAAAAATGGCTGTGAAATAGTGTGTGCACTATTTCACTCAGGCTGCAGTGGCAGCCCTGAAGAAAGGTTTGTATAAGCTCCTTATGGGTGGCAAAAGAAATGCTGCAGCACATAAGGATCTCCTGGAATCCCAATGCCCTGGGTACCTAGGTACCATATACTAGGGACTTATAAAAGGGGGGGAGGAGGGGGGGGGGTCCAGTGTGCCAATCAGAATTGGAATATGGAGTCATTAAACTACAGAGACAAATTTGGCACACAGACCGAGCATAAGCACTGGAGTTCTGGTTAGCAGAACTCCAGTGACACAGCCAAGCATACCGACAACACATACTTTACAAACTATGAGCACTGGGGTCCTGACTAGCAGGATCCCAGTGAGACAGTAAAAAAACTGACAGGCAGAAATTGGGGGTAACATGCCAAGAAAGAAGGTACTTTCTCACAATGCCAAGAACGGACCCGGTGAGGACAAGGGGTCAATGCAGATCCTTGGAGCCCGAACGCAAAACCATAAGAATGACAAAAATGGGCAATATGGTCTCCCTAAAGTCATTGATTTGTTGCGTTGTCAACTATGACGTAGGGAACTCAGGATACTTCTGGACCAATTGTGGAATCAACTCTTCGGTGAATCAGGAGCAAGACTGGGTGGTACACTGACCCGTTTGACTTCTCTAGAGAAAGAGTATCGGGATGGGTCTGAGTACTGCTTCCTCTTCTTGCATTTACTCTGTGCCTTCGATTTAGTCTTCAACTAGAAGCACCTGTCACAGAAGCAACCTCAAGAGTGACACCACGCTCTTGACTTCAAACCAAGTGGGACTTAAATGATTTCTTCCAGTGTTCGGCAAAGAATAGCTTCTCTTCATGTTAACAGACCGCTTTCGGATTCATAAGGGCACATTTCTCAATCAACTTGGAATCATGCCCTGATTCTAAACACCAAAGGCATAACATATGCAAGTCCTGTCAAGGTTTAAATGCTGTAGGTGTAGAAGATCTGGTTGCCTTAAACAGAGATTGGGGAATTCGTAAGAAAAAATATTGTCAAACCAATGAGAAAAAGGGACTTTGCATTTGAAGGTGCAAAAAGAAAGGCAATGACGTCAATGTGAAGAGGTGGAACTTATAAACTGCTCCTTCACTTACTGCCAGACAGAACAAAGCTGCTGCAAAGCTACATGGTGCCACTTACTGGCATGGGGGAACATTGCTTTGTAAAAGTTTTTGGATTCAGTCTGGCACCTGAGGATATTCTAAAGGTAGGGAATCTGTGGTTAGAAGTATCCATCAGAAGCCTATGGTTAGTAGCCAATATTTTAGGGGATTTGCTTGTGCAAAAAATTCTCACTGCAATGACCACTGTGAGGAAACCGGGTGTGTTGTATGGTGTGGTTGTGAAAACTCAATGTGTAATACACTTAACCACTTTAGGTCGAGTAGGTTTTGTCTGGAAAACCCTCAGCTCAACTCTCAGTAGCTGTGGAACTGAGCAGCAAGTCTTACACATAGGAACAAGTGTAAAGCATTTAACAAGACCCAATCAATTGAAGACGAATAACAACACTCAAATCCAACACCAATTTATAAAAATAGACCATATTTTTAAAAGGTTGTTGTAGGAAGTTGGCTCTGTATATACCATCTCAAACAGAGATAGTGTGCACAGAGTCCAAGGGTTCCCCTTGAAGGCTGATAGTGGTAAAATTAGATAATACTAATGCTCTATTTTGTGGTAGTGTGGTCGAGCATTAGGCTTATCAGAGGGTTGTGTTAAGCACTTGTACACACACTGGCAATAAGTGAGAACACACACTCAAGGACTTAACTCCAGGCCAATAGACTTTTTATATAGAAAAATATAATTTCTTAATTTATTTCAGAACCACAAGATTCAGAATTTAGGTAAGTACATGAATTGTAAGCTAGTTCACACAGATAAGTATGGAACTTTAATTAAAAACAATAGCATACATAGTTTTGGCATAAAATGTCAGTTCCTGGGGGAGGTAAGTAAAGCACTTACAAGTTCAATCTCCTGGGCATAGGCAGCCCACTGTTGGGGGTTCAAGGCAACCTCAGAGCCACTGCACCAGCAACACAGGGCCGGTCAGGTGCTGAGGTCAAAAGGAGGGCCCAAATAACAGGCACCTAGGGAGAACAGGGGTGCACTGGCTCCAGTCTGCTAGCATGTAAGTAACTGCGTCCTTGGGGAGCAGACCGGGGGGTTTTGTAGAGCGCGGAGGGGGGGAGAGAAAGACACACTGGCACACCCTTAGCGGCACAGGGGCTGACGGGTGCCGTATGCAAAGTAGGTGTCGGGTCTGTCGTTGAAAACAATGGAGGGACCCGGGGGTCACTCTAGCGATGCAGGCAGGGCACAGGGGGGCTTCTAGGGCCAGCCACCGACTGGGCTAGGATGTGGGCGGCCTGCTGGTCACTCCTGCACTGGTAGGTGGTTCCTCTCGGTCCTGGGGGCTGCGGGTGCAGTGCTAGGTCCAGGCGTCTGCTTCCTTTGTTACCAGGTAGTCGCTGTCAGGGTGAGCCTCTGGATCCTCTCTACAGGCGGCGCTGTGGGGGTGCAGGGAGGTAAACTCAGGGTATCCACGTCGTTGGAGTCGCCTGGGGGTCCTCTCTGTAGTGTTGGTTGTCCTGAACTCAAGCCGGGGGCGTCGGGTACAGAGTGCGAAGACTCACGCTTCTGGCGGGAAGTTAGAGTCTCTTTAAAGTTGCTTCCTTTGTTGTTGTTTCTGGACAGAGCAGCTGTCCTCGGGAGGTTCTTGGTCCTTTAGGTGCAGGTCAGTCCTCTGAGGTCACTGGTCCCGCTGGATGAGTCGCTGTGCAGGTTCTTTGAGTCTGGAGACAGGCCGGTAGGGCTGGGGCCAAGTCAGTTGTTGCCTTCGGCATCTCTGCTGGGCTTTCAGGTCAGCAGTCCTCCTATCTTCAGGTTGCAGGAATCTGATTAGGGTCGCCCCTAAATACTCAATTAAGGGGTGTGTTTAGGTCTGTCAATGGCTACTGTCCTGGAGGGTGCCTGCTCCCTGAGGGGAGGGGGCACATCCCTATTCCTATTGGGGGAATCCTCCAAAACCAAGATGGAGGATTTCTTAAGGCAGGGGTCACTCCAGCTCAGGGCACCTTAGGGGCTGTTCTGACTGGTTGGTGACTCCTCCTTGTTTTTCTCATTATCTCCTCTAGACTTGCTGCCAAAAGTGGGGTCTGTGTTCGGAGGGGGCAGGCATCTCCACTAGCTGGGATGCCCTGGGGTGCTGCAACAAAAGGCATCAGCCTTTGAGGCTCACTGCCAGGTGTTACGGTTCCTGCAGGGGGAGTTGAGAGGTACCTCCAAACAGTACAGGCTTTCTTCCTGGCCAAAGAGTGACAAAGGCACTCACGCCATGTGGCCAGAAAATCGTCTGGTTGTGGCAGACTGGCAGAAACTGGTCAGACTAGCACTAGGAGTCGGACTGGTATTCAGGGGGTATCTCTAAGATGCCCTCTGGGTGTATTTTATAATAAACCCCACACTGGCATCAGTGTGCATTTACTGTGCTGAGAAGTTTGATACCAAACTTCCCAGATTTCAGTGTAGCCATTCTGGAACTGAGGAGTTCGTAATTGACAGACTCCCAGACTGTAGGAGGCTGGCCTGGCTTATAGTGGGTACCTTGTGGTACTTACACCTTGTGCCAGGTCCAGTTATCCCTTATTAGTAGATTAGAGGTGTTCTACCAGCTTAGGCTGATAGAGGTAGCTATAGCAGAGCAGCTTAGGCCTAACTAGGAGACATGCAAAGCTCCTACTAAACAACTTATATCACTTAGCACTATATCATAAGAAACACAATACTCCGAGTTACTAAAAATAAAGGTACTTTATTTCAGTGACACTATGCCAAAAGTATCTCAGAGGCTATACTCCCTTAGGAGGTAAGTAATATACACAAAATATATACACACAAACCAAATCAGGTAAGTAAACAGTTAGAAAAGTAGTGCAAACACTGTAGAACACAATAGAATGCAACAGGAGAAAATAGGCCTAGGGGCAACACAAACCATATACTCCAAAAGTGGAATGCAAACCCCGAAGGGACCCCAGGCCTAGAGTAGTGTGTAGAGGGTCGCTGGGAGTGTAAGAAAACACTAAGGGTGTCCAAGATACCCCACCCAAAGACACTGAAAAGTAGGAGTAAAGTTACCCTACTACCCCAAAAACAAACTAAAGTCGTGATAGGAGATTCTGCAAAGGCAACCACTGACTGCAAAGCACTGAAGACGGATTCCTGGACCTGTAAAAGAAGGGGGCCAAGTCCAACAGTCACGCAGGTGTCTAGGGGGGAGGTGGGGGGTCAGGAGCCCACTAAACCCCCGGATGAAGGTGCAAAAGGACTGCCTCCGGGTGGAAAAAGCAGAAGATTCTGCAAAAACGGAAGGTGCCAGAAACTTTTCCTTTGGTCAGAAGATGTCCCACGGCGTGCTGGAGGATGCAGAGTTGTTTCCACACAGGAAGACCGCAAACAAGCCTTGTTAGCTGCAAGAGTCGCGGTTGAGGATTTTGGGGCCTGCCAGGGCCCAGGAAGGACCAGGAGGTCGCCCTTTGGAGGAGGAGACAGAGGGGGCGCTCAGCAACACAGAGAGCCCACGCAGAAGCAGGTAGCACCCGCTGAAGCACCTGAACAGGCACTAAGAAAATCTGAGGACGACGGTCGACTCAGAGCAACAAAGGAGGGTCCTACGACGTCGGAGTCCAACTCAGCGAGTTGGGCAATGCAGGACGGAGTGCTGGGGACCTGGGCTAAGCTGTGCACAAAGGAAGTCTTGCAAAAGTGCACAGAAGGCCGAGCAGCTGCAGTTTACGCAGTACACAGGATTACTGTCTGGCGTGGGGAGGCAAGGACTTACCTCACCTCCCACCAAATTTGAACAGAAGAGCCACTGGACTGTCGGGGACACTTGGATCCAGCTCCTGTGTTCCAGGGACAAAGCTCGTCAGGATGAGAGGGGACCCAGAGGACCGGTGATGCAGAAGTTTGGTGCCTGCGTTTGCAGGGGGAAGATTCCGTCGACCCACAGGAGATTTCTTCTTGGCTTCCAGTGCAGGGTGAAGGCAGACAGCCCTCAGAGCATGTATCACCAGGAAACAGTCGAGCAAGCCGGCAGGATGAGGCGCTACAATGTTGCTGGTAGTCTTCTTGCTACTTTGTTGCGGTTTTGCAGGCGTCCTGGAGCAGTCAGCGGTCGATCCTTGGCAGAAATCGAAGAGGGAAGTGCAGAGGAACTCTGGTGAGCTCTTGCATTCCTTATCTGATGAGATACCCACAGGAGAGACCCTAAATAGGCCACAGAGGAGGATTGGCTACAGAGAAAGGTAAGCACCTATCGGGAGGGGTCTCTGATGTCACCTGCTGGCACTGGCCACTAAGAGCTGTCCATTGTGCCCTCACACTTCTGCATCCAACATGGCAGAGGTCTGGGACACACTGAAGGAGCTCTGGGCACTTCCCCTGGGAGGTGCTGGTCAGGGGAGTGGTCACTCCCCTTTCCTTTGTCCAGTTTTGCATCAGAGCAGGGCTAGGGGTATCCCTGAACCAGTGTAGACTGGCTTATGCAAGGAGGGCACCATCTGTGCCCTTCAAAGCATTTCCAGAGGCCAGGAGAGGCTACTCCTTCCAGGCCCTTCACACCTATTTCCAAAGGGAGAGGGTGTAACACCCTCTCTCAGAGGAAATCCTTTGTTCTGCCTTCCTGGGACTGGGCTGCCCAGGCCCCAGGGTGGCAGAAACCTGTCTGAGGGTTGGCAGCAGCAGTAGCTGCAGAGAAAACCCTGGAAAGTTAGTTTGGCAGTATCCGGGCTCTATGCTGGAGACCCGGGGATGCATGGAATTGTCCCCCCCAATACCAGAATGGTATTGGGATGACAATTCCATGATCCTAGACATGTTACATGGCCATGTTCGGAGTTACCATTGTGACGCTACATATAGGTGTTGACCTATATGTAGTGCACATGTGTAATGGTGACCCGCATTCACAAAGTCCAGGGAATTTGCCCTGAACAATGTGGGGGCACCTTGGCTAGTGCCAGGGTGCCCACACACTAAGTAACTTAGCACCCAACCTTCACCAGGTGAAGGTTAGACATATAGGTGACTTATAAGTTACTCAAGTGCAGTGGTAAATGGCTGTGAAGTAACGTGGATGTTATTTCCCTCAGGCTGCAGTGGCAGGCCTGTGTAAGAATTGTCAGATCTCCCTATGGGTGGCAGAAGAAATGCTGCAGCCCATAGGGATCTCCTGGAACCCCAATACCCTGAGTACCTAGGTTCCATATACTAGGGAATTATAAGGGTGTTCCAGTGTGCCAATCAGAATTGGTCAAATGTGTCACTATCCTGCAGTGACAATTTTAAAGGCAGAGAGAGCATAAACACTGAGGTTCTGGTTAGCAGAGCCTCGGTGATACAGTTAGGCACCACACAGGGAACACATAAAGGCCACAAACCTATGAGCACTGGGGTCCTGGCTAGCAGGATCCCAGTGACACAAACATACTGACAACATAGGGTTTTCACTATGAGCATTGGGCCCTGGCTAGCAGGATCCCAGTGAGACAGTAAAAACACCCTGACATATACTCATAAACAGGCCAAAAGTGGGAGTAACAAGGCTAGATAGAGGCTACCATATACTCTTTATGGCTGCCCTGCACTTACAATGTCTAAGGTTTTGCTTAGACACTGTAGGGGCATAGTGCTCATGCATCTATGCCCTCACCTGTGGTATAGTGCACCCTGCCTTAGAGCTGTAAGGCCTGCTAGAGGGGTGACTTACCTATGCCACAAGCAGTCGGATGTGGGCATGGCACCCTGAGGGGAGTGCCATGTCGACTTAGTCATTGTCTCCCCACCAGCACATACAAGCTATGAGGCAGTGTGCATATGCTGAGTGAGAGGTCCCCAGGGTGGCATAAGACATGCTGCAGCCCTTAGAGACCTTCCCTGGCAGCAGGGCCCTTGGTACCAGAGGTACCGTTTACAAGGGACTTATCTGTGTGCCAGGGCTGTGCCAATTGTGGGAACAAAGGTACAGTTTAGGGAAAGAACACTGGTGCTGGGACTTGTTAGCAAGATCCCAGCACATTTTTAATCGTAACTAGCATCAACAAAAGGCAAAAAGTTAGGGAGTAACAATGCCAAGGAAGGCATTTCCCTACAATTGTAGACAATAGAATGGAAAAGATTCACTAGAGGGTTCAGAATATATGAATCTTACAAGCAATAATAATCAGCACAATTTCACTCAACCGCCAACAAGCCTTGGCAAAGTCAAGGAATTGGACACTTGGAAACTTTCTCAAAGAAAATTTTAATGCGCGTCAAGGCAGTTGGGCGCCCATCTCCAGCAGGGAGCTAGTCAGAGGGACCAACATAGTCCTCAAGAACAGTTAACTTCACGGGGTGAGCAGTCCTCAATGGACTCCCCTTCAGTGGTCCTGATGCAAGGGATGAAGGATGCTTAAGATGCTCTAAGGATGCAGTGCGGTTGATGGGAAGTCTTCCTGCAGGGATTTTTTAGTCCACGAAAGTGGTAAGTAGGTCCTGGTTGCAGGGTCGACGTTCCACAAAGTCCTCTTCAGTCTGGCTGAAGTCTAGTAGCCACTGGACCACCAGTCGACAGTCATCACAGTCACAGGCCAAACCTTCCTGGGTTGGTAACTTTCATTCTGACGGACCCAGTGACTGACAGTACTCCCGGGCTCCGCCAACTCAGGTGAAGCTCTGTGCATCGGGTCTTGGTCCTCGGTGCTGCACGGTGGAAATGGTATCCACTTGAAAATGTTGGTCTACCAACTTGCCCCAGCAGGCTTCTTCAACTGTTGTGTCCCTGTGCTGTAAAGAGGAGGCCAGTCAAGTGGCTCTTTGAGTTCATTTGGCTTGACTGGGCTCTGGAGACAGGGCCCCACAAGCAGCACAAGGCAGGCACAGTCCATCTCTGCGCTAGCCACTAGCTGCAGCAGGTGCACTCATCGTTGGTGCAACCTCTCTTTGCAGATCCATTGGTGCAGCAGGGCAGTCCTTCCAGGTCAGTCGAGGTCTGGGTGTCTGGGGTGCCCACTTTTATGCTCGGAAAGTGCCCTCAGTGCATGATGCGGTAGGTAGCCAAAGGGCTACCAGGTTCCCTTCCACCTGGTGACCACGCCATGTGTGGCATCTGGCTATCCCAGGCTGCACCTTTCTGCCCACTTACAAGATGGCAAGATCCCTCTCTTGGTATACAGACCTCCCTTAACATCTGGATGTGGCTACCTCAGGGCTATACATCCCTGGTGAACAGAGTTTGGTAATGAGTTTCCCTTCTCTGCCTCCCTTGCTAGCCTGTCTACCTCAACAATGGAGCAGCCCTTCCCCTGGTGCTATGCATCAGCCTTCAAAGGTGGCTTCACCTTTGAAGCCTGCCTTTTGGGGCTAACACTCAAGTTGCTTCCTGCAGGAGGGTCCCTGGCCTGCAATCCCGTTTTGTTATTATTCCTGAGAGTCGTTAGCACATCTCTCATCTATCCAGGAGAGCAGAAGGATGTCTTGTGGAGCAGGCTCCATGTGTGCCCTTAAATCAAACAAAGTTAGAGCTTTGCCAAAGCTGCACACTGCAACACGTTACATTAATTTTCACTTGAGATAAAAGCCGGGCTTTATGTAATGAGTTGGTTGATACCTCTGAGTGCCTACTTTGGTCACACCATTCAGGAGTCAGCACAGCTGAGGGGTCAGTGTGTAAACCTGTACTTGCCAAATGGGCAACCAAGCCTTTCCACAGTAATACGCCAGTTTTGCTTTTTTTACTGACAGGACTGCCTGGGTCATATGTTGCAACCTGCCTTTAAGGCTCAGTAGGCCTGCTAGAGGAGTGACTTACACGCAATACCTAGGATAGAGGTGGCTATTGCTTTCGATTGCAAAGGCGAGTTAGTAGTGTACAACTGCTCTACCAGCCTACAGTGATGGACTGGGGGACTTGTTTTACTTGGGGGACCTACAGGGTGGCACAATCAGTGCTGCAAGCCCTGAGTACCAGAGTACCATTTACTAGAGACTTACAGGTAAGTCAGCCATTTCCAATTGGGTATAGCCAATTGGACAAACACTTTAGGGTCACGGCACTGAGGTCTTATTAGCAGGCCTCCGTGCACTCAAAGTTGAAAGACCCTGGAAGTGAATGCACAAAAAGAGGCATTTCCCCACAAGCACGGTCCCACAATTACCAATGCTTTACAGGTGTACTTCAGTTCCACACCACAGAAGGCTAATATCAACAACAGTACAGTTATAATGGAACTTGGTGCAAAATTAACAATTACAAATATAACAGACATACCTGTCCGCCAAAGAACAGTATCGTAGAAAAAAGAAAACTCCATCTCTGTGTGATGCTCCAGGGAAGCCCAACCTCTTGGTGCGGTCACGTATATGTAAGAAACGTAGAGTGGCACATGTACAGTAAGGAAGGATTGAGCAGAATCCCGCACCTGTCAAAGAAAAGATGATGTTAAAAGAAGATCACACCCTCATCCCTTAGGAATTTATTATTTTATGAGCAGGCCATTGTGACCATACATTTAAATGTGATGGAGCTGTCACTATCACAATATAGCCAAACTGCAAAGAAAGGAAAGCAATTCAGGTGAGCAAGCTGCTTTGAGGTCAAAATAAGCATTCCTCACTATCGCTTAAGTATTGTGGTGTTTGCATTTATTATTTGGCTTTCCAGATCAGCTTCTGGGTGGAGTCCATAGATCCACTACACTGTTGTTCCTTGTGGAAATCTTTGGATTCCTCATGTCTGCTACTGAGTGGCCCTCCACCGACTCACTACAGTGGTGCCTTATGGATACTTTAGCATCCCTATCTCTGATTCAATGTGAATCAACCAGAGCAGGTTTTTGGTATCTTGTGGACATATTTGGATTCCCCTGCTCTGTTATACTGTGGACTCTTAGAAACATTACAGTGGTATTGTAGGAAGTTGGCTCTGTATATACTATTTCAAAGTAAGAAATAGTGTGCACAGAGTCCAAGGGTTCCCCTTAGAGCTAAGATAGTGGCAAAAGTAGATAATTCTAATGCTCTATTTTGTGGTAGTGTGGTCGAGCAGTAGGCTTATCAGAGGGTAGTGTTAAGCATTTGTTGTACACACAGAGGCAATAAATGAGTAACACACACTCAAAGACTTACTCCAGGCAAATAGGTTTTTATATTGAAAAATATATTTTCTTAGTTTATTTTAAGAACCACAGGTTCAGGATTTACAGTTAATACTTTAAATGTAAGGTACTTCACTTAGCTTATTGCCAGTTTTACAAAGAATGTATGTGATATTGCTTTCATTCAAAGTACCTAAAGTATCTATTTTCAAAGTGGACAGAGTACAAACATCAACAGTTCCTGGGGGAGGTAAGTAAAGGTTAGTTTTGGAGGTAAGTAAAACACTTACAAGTCTCACGTTTGGGGCATAGGCAGCCCACCATTGGGGGTTCAAGGCAACCCCAAAGTTACCACACCAGCAGCTCAGGGCCGGTCAGGTGCAGAGGTCAAAGAGGTGCCCAAAACACATAGGTGCCTATGGGGAACAGGGGTGCTCCGGTTCCAGTCTGCCAGCAGTAAGTACTTGCGACCTCAGGGGGCAGACCAGGAGGGTTTTGTAGAGCACCGGGGGACACACGAGAAGGCACACAAAGTACACCCTCAGCGGCACTGGGGCAGCCGGGTGCAGTGTGCAAAGCATGTGTTGGGTTTTAGATTGAAAACAATGGAAGGACCCGTGGGTCACTCTAGCATTGCAGGCAGGCATTGGGGGGGGGGGGGGGGGGGGGGGGGGCTTCTCGGCACAGCCACCACCTGGGCTAGGCAGAGAGTCGCCTGGGGGTCGTTCCTGCACTGAGGTTCGGTCCCTTCAGGCCCTGGGGGCTGCGGTGATGTGTTGGTTCCAGGCATCGGGTCCCTTGTTACAGGCAGTCCCGGTCGGGGGGGGGGGGCCTCTGGATTCTTTCTGCAGGTGTCGCTGTGGGGGCTCAGGGTCATCTCTGGTTACTCACGGGCTCGCAGTCGCCGGGGAGCCCTCCCTGAGGTGTTGGTTTTCTGCACGTCTAGCCGGGGGCGTCTGGTGCAGTGTGTGAAGTCTCACGCTTCCGGCAGGAAACGTGAAGTCTTTGAAAGTTGCTTCTTTGTTGCAAAGAAGTAGCTGGTTTTAAACAGGGCCGCGGTTCACAGGAGTTTCTTGGTCCTGTAGTACAGGGCAGTCCTCTGAGGCTTCAGAGGTCGCTGGTCCCTGTCGGATGCGTCGCTGGAGCAGGTTTTTGAAGTTGGAGACAACCGGTAGGGCAGAGGCCAAATCAGTTGTCAACTTCCTCCCTCTCTGCAGGCTTGTAGGTCAGCAGTCCTTCTTTCTTCAGGTTGCAGGAATCTGATTTCCTGGGATCTGGGGAGCCCCTAAATACTGAATTTAGGGGTGTGTTTAGGTCTGGGAGGGAAGTAGCCAATGGCTACTGTCCTTGAGGGTGGCTACACCCTCTTTGTGCCTCCTCCCTGTGGGGAGGGGGGCACATCCCTAATCCTATTGGGGGACTCCTCCAAACTCAAGATGGAGGTTTTCTCAAGGCTGGGGTCACCTCAGCTCAGGGCACTTTAGGGGCTGTCCTGCTTGGTGGGTGACTCCTCCTTGTTTTTCTCATTATCTCCTCCAGCCTTGCCACCAAAAGTACGGGGCAGGGGCCGGAGGGGCGGACAGCTCCACTAGCTGGGATGCCCTGGGGCGCTGTAACAAAGGGGGTGAGCCTTTGAGGCTCACCACCAGGTGTTACAGTTCCTGCAGGGGGAGGTGAGAAGCACATCCACCCAGTACAGGCTTTGTTCCTTGCCACAGAATGACAAAGGCACTCTCCCCATGTGGCCAGCAACATGTTTGGTGTGTGGCAGGCTGGCAGGAACTGGTCAGCCTACACTAGAAGTCGGTTATGTATTTAGGGGGCATCTCTAAGATGCCCTCTGGGTTTATGTTACAATAAATTGCACACTGGCATCAGTGTGCATTTCTTGTGCTGAGAAGTTTGATACCAAAGGCAAAAAGTTAGGGGGTAAGCATGCCAAGAAAGCATTTCCTTACAGGTATCATTTGGAGAATGTTGGGTTCTCGGTCATTGCTTCTTGGTGTCACCAGCAAAATCCACTACGTTGGCATCTATCATTATTTGGTAGAATGTTTATTAGTTCTGAATTAAGCACCCCACTAGGGTGGTCTGTGGTTATCTTCAGAACCACTCTGACTGATGCTTAATAGATCCAGCCCGGTTTTTAATTTCAACATGCCCAGTTGCCAGAAGATGTCAATTTGGTAAAGTATTTATGATAGGTATAAGCAGGTACCATAATCTTCCTCACACAGCTCGCAGCTTCATGCCAAGTTTAAGCTCTGCTACACGTTTGCTTCAACAAGACTAGATCACATTTAAAAGCCTTGAGAACATCATCGGAAGTGTCCCCACAGAGTTATTTAAAAACACCGTCTATCAATTGTACATATCAGAGTAGGTACGTATTCAACCATTCAGAAAGCCCTTTGAGCCTTGAAGAGGTTAGAAATTGTTATACAAAACGCCAATAGCAAAACAATACTACATGATTAAATTTATATTACATTTTGTATTTGTTTTTTTTACGTGATGCTACTCATGTTCTGCTGTCTGCCTGGTAGTCCAGGTTATGTTGATGGTAAATTCTGTATGAATAAAAGCTACCTGAGATAATGTCGGTTCTGCAAAGTGTACATTCTTTTAGGTAACTGTCACACCTACAGAAGCAGTACTGGAACTGTGAGGGAGGGTTGGACGAATGGTAAAAAAAAAAATGAAATAGAATTATGGTGAACACCATAGCTTTTTTGCGAGTATCCGTGAAGCTCTAACACGCATTTCCACATTTACCTACTTGTGATGTCAAACATGTTTATTTCAGTTTTGTCTACTTGTACTTTCAGAATATGGCCACCATCGAACATTTCCACACCATATGTATCAAATCCTCTTTCTCAGCACTGCATCTAAGGCAGATGTCAGTGTTGTGGACAGATCCTATGGATAAATGCTGGCATGCCTTATGCCCTATTGAGATTTTCATAGATGGAGCTTGAAATTGACACTGCTGCTTCTTTCAAGAATAATAGTGAGCACTCTATCCTACTCCAAATCTGTCAGACATAGCTGGAACCTACCAATCCATTTACTTCTTATCCAGAGCTGCACTCCGTGAGCTTGGGGTAAAGCACTTCATAGAATTACATAAATACCCCTCTCCGGGTAAAAACAATTCTGAGTGCATCTCAGAGGCTCCCCTAGAAAGCAATCTAACCACCCTAATTGCCCCCAAGCAATCAAATGCAGAAAATAAATTGCCCCACGTGTAGAAAAGTACCCTCTTTTTGGCATGGTTACCCCCACTTATTGCCTGCTACCAGTGTGCTTAGACCGTTTTCACTGGGATCCTGCAACCAGGACCCCAGTGATTTGTGCTCTCTTCCTCCAAGTTGGGTTAACCTGGACCTTTGTGCACTCCGCAAACTGGCATACTGGTATCACCTTGTAAGTCCCTAGAATATGGCACGTAGGTACCCAGGGGATTGGGACACCAAGGGTCCCCCATGGGCTGCAGCATGTATTATGCCACCCATGGGAGTCCACGCAAAATGTGTCTGCCGGCCAGCCATTGAAGCCTGCATAAAGAGGTGCATGCACCCTTTCACCACAGGTCACTATATCAGGTCAATGTTAGTCACCCCTATGGTGGGGCACTTTCAGCCCAAAGGGAAGAGTGCAGGTCTGTGTGTGTGATGGCACCACTGCATGTGCAAAGGTTCCCCTATGAACTCTAGTTCCATTACACTGGACTTCGTAAGTGTGGGGAGGCCATTTTTCCTGTGTAATGGACACAGGTCACTCACTACCTGTGCCCAGCTACATAATGGTAACTCCAACCCTTGGCATGTATGGCATCAAACATGTCAGAATCATACCTCTAATACTGTTGCCAGTATTGGTTGCATGATTCCATGCACTCTGGGGGCTCCTTAGAGGACCCCCCCAGTAATGCTCCTACCAAACTGCCAGGGTTTTCCAGGCAGCCTGCGGTGCTGCAGCCCTTCAGACAGGTTTCTGTCCTCCTGCTGCTTGACCAGCTCAGGCATAACAAAGGATTTCCTGTGGGAGAGGGGAGGCAGCACCCTCTCCCTTAGAAAAAGGTGTGACAACGCTTGGGGAGGGGTAGCCTCCCCAAGCCATCAGTATGCTTTCAAGGGCACATTTCGTGCCCTCTTTGCATTAACCGGTGTGCACCAGCTCAGGGACCCCCGTTCCCTGCTCTTGGGCGTAACTGCACAAGGGGAATGACCACTCCCCTGTCCATCACCACCACAAGGGTGGTGCCCAGAGTTACTCCAGGTGGCCTCTCGATTCTGCCACCTTGAAACCAAGATGGGCAGAGGCCCACGGGAGCATCTGAGTGGCCAGGTCAGGCAGGTGATGTCAGAGACCCCTAATAATGGGTGTTCACCATGAAAGGTGACCAAACTCCCCTTTAGGGCTATTTGGGGACTCCCTTGCGGGTGGGTCCCCAGATTCGACATGCATGACTCCATCAGGACTCCTCTGTATTGTTTACCTCTGCTCCAGGACACTGGAACCGCAACTGAACACTTCAGGAACCCGCAAGACTGCAACTCCCAAGACGACCTCCCTTTGCAACATTGTTTCCCGGGCTCCTCCAGTAACTGCAACATTCCCCCGACTGTGCATTCTCTGGGGTCGACAAGACTTCAGCTGCACAAGGAAGCAAGAACAAATCTCTCTTGCAGTGAAGGAGTCACTCCCCTGCATCTGCAGGCAGAACATTGACAACAAAAACATAATCTGACAGAAATATCATGATCTAAATATCATTTATATTATTAGGTATAACGGGGTGATATATTTTATAAATGATGTGTAGGACACAACATTTTTGTCAGACTTTTTAGGCCACAATATTTTGGGACCAACGTGTCCTATGCCCCATGTATCAAACAAGTAAAATCATCTGTCCATATCATAGTTGGTCAACATAAAGTTGTGCTACTTCCATCAACTACAGGAATAAATTCAGATATTTTACTGCCAGGTCAGCAACATTAAATATGCCCATCTCGCTCCCATTCTGTAGTCTAGCTGATAATGCCATCTAGATTATGTGCCACAGTCCCAATCGGATATGGAACACCACTGGCAAACCATAGCCTTCCTCTCCTCAAATATGAGTATGTGGCAGAGTACAAGTTAGTGCTTCATTTTCTACACACCCTACAAGATTCATCAGCTTAAATGTGTGTCGTGCAGGAAAGCAATATTAACCGTGCTTCAATTTAAAAATGAGAACATTCTAAACCCTGGGTAAAATATTTCAGTTGCAGGACATTCCAGGCCATTTTCTTAACTCCAACTGCTACTGCAAATAATTTCACCAATTTTCAAAACATTTATCTACATCCAACCTCCACTCCATCGTCCACCACAGAGTACCCAGCTAAACAAACAAAAACCCCACTCTGAAAAATATAATAGATACATTTCAAATCAGAACATTTGTTCTCTTTTGTGTTCAATAACAACCTCGGTTCTGGAAGAATTCAAAACATGTTCGCGGTTGCTTTCGCCACCATATCCCACCTACCTCCAAATATAAAACTCAACTAAACCACAACATACAGTATTTAACGAATATGCAAAGAAGAATGACCTTTAGGCCACAGTCTTAGTGCTTTCCCAAGCCACAGTCTGTTTTGTCCTCATTCCCTGTCACTCCCGAGATCCTAACTGGCCTCAGCTTTTCCACTTCCCTCATTTCCAGGTCCGCTCTAGCTGTCTTCCTGTGTGATCCATAAGGTTTAAACCCAGGCATCGATCCTGTCCCATGAAGTCTTTAGGAAAGTAAAAAAAAACAATGATTACCTCTGCTCTAACTATTCTCAGTTACGCCGGGAAATGGAGCATGTACTTTATTTTACTTTCGTCAGAATACTTCAGATGACGCACCTGTTGGGTCTAAACAGGAGAACTTTGTAGCACCAAAGCTACTACTGAATCTAACTAGCCATCACAGAGCTCAGCAATATTGCATCTACATTTTCTGGTGGATACAATGACTGTAGATCATCATCTTGTGAATATTCCCCAGGTGTCAGAAGAGAACTGGAAACGTCAAAACAGTACTTTTGTATGCCAGTAGATATAGTTGTGCATCTCTACACTGGCATCCTTTCACGCCGCATAAAAGTGCCACCCATGCACATTGACATCCGCTGCTTTCTAGGCTGTCCACGCCCCTCTGAGCCCATTGGCAAAGTGTCATCACCAGTGAGCAGACCTTTGGATTGGGAACTTTTTAGATAGAAAAATGCAAAAAAAAATGCCTATCTGGATTAACCAGGCTGTCCAGACAATAGTGCTTCGCCAACACATGGAGTTACAACCAAGTAGTAGCCAGACATATCCAGAACAGTCACTCCACATGCCAACACACTGGTAGCATCTTTGGCTCAGGTGGAAGGAGCCTGCAAATTTTTCCGGGTTTGCTTCTTGGCCAGCAGATTTCAATGCAAAGAAGGATTCATGGACAGATGGTCCTCTTCTGCACTGCCTTGCCCTTGTTTACTTCAGTGAATCACACAAACAGCTGATCGCTCACATGATGTTCTCTTGTACAATTGATGTAAAAGCTAAGGGTCCTTTTAGGTTTCAGTCTGTGGAGTCTCTCTTCCTTAAGAAAGGTGAGGTAGCATAAAGAATGCTGGTAGGGTGGTGTTTTCCCAGACGTGAAAAGGAGACACCACTTTTGGAAGAAAGGAAATCTTGGGTACTGATGACCAGCCTGCCTGGTAGAAAGTAGTGTAAGGTAGGTTGATTGAGAAAGTTTGAAGCAGACTCACCCACTGTGCCGTTATTATGGCACTGAGGAACACTCAGTAAGAAGCAGAAGTGGACATCTGTGCAGTGGTTTAAAAGAAAGTATACATTAGTAAGGGGGAGACCAGGGTGAGGTCCCACTGGAACATGTTAAAGGGAAAAGGTGGAAGCAAATGCTACAAACCCTTCAGAAAACGCATCACAGTGGGTTATTTAAACAAAGAGTGCTGATCTGCAAACGGCCAAAAGAGCAGGCAGTTACACCTTAACTGAGCCCAAAGAAAGTCCTTGCTGGACCAGGTTAAACATAAAACACAACACTTTGAATAGATGTGATAGAAGATCCTCCAGAGATGGCAGCCTGTTCGGAATACAGATGCTCAGAAGTTCTGGATTCCACACACTCCATGCTCAATCCTGTGTGAACAGGATGACTCTGGCCCAGTTGTTACTGATCTTCTCCAGAACCTGTGTCAAGAAAAATATCTACGTGATGGAGTACAGGAGTCCTGAGTTTCCATCTATCCTGAATGCGTCAGAGAGAAAGCGAGAGAGAGCACAAAAGAGAAAATAAAAGAGAAAGAAAGAAAAAAAAAATGAGAGAGAGAGAGAAAGAGGCGCCTTGTAAATGACAATGTGCAAAACTGCTGATATAACACACACTCAACTGTGGCAAAAAGATCGATCCAAGGTTCTCCCTATTTCCGGAATCTTTCAGTGCCTCCAGATGTAACTGCCAATCATGATCTGTTAGGCATCAGCAGCAGAGTTGATCCTCCCTGGTCTTTAGAGATCCCGCCAGGTGGTGTACCACCAGGAAAATCACAGCCATAACCAGAGGCAAACAGCCCCCTGACACACCTCACCCACAATGTTTGTTACAATACCACATGGCAGTGGTGTTATCCATGAGCACATGCGCCAGCCTCCCTTTGATGAACAGCAGGAAGGCCTCAATTCCAAGTGGATGGTACGCAGCTCCAAAAGGTTAATGTGGAGCTGAGACTCCACTGGAACCCAGATGCCGCTGACCTCAACTTCTCCCAATCAGCCACCTCAAATGCGAAGTAATATCGGTCACCACGGTTAACTCTCGGTGGGGTAAGGGAGAAGGCTCTACAGCTCACCCAATGGCAGTCCAGATAGCACCATTGCATGTCTCTTCAGGTCTCCTCTGAAATCTGGACATGGTTGGAGAGATCCCCTTGATGCTTTGGCCCCTGTAGAACCTACATAAGTGATCTGGTGTGCTTGGCCAGCCAGATGCAGGATTCCATATGTCCCAGCAACATCAGAGTCATGCTCACTTTGATTCAGGACAGAGGCTAAAACATCAGGATCACCGCCCCAGTGTCCTGGAATTTCCATTCCAGGGGGAAGGCACAAAACTGCATAGTGTCCAGAATGTCTTTGATGAAAGGGAGCATCTTTGAAGGAGTCAGGTGTGAGTGACTTTGGCATGCTGATAGTGAACCCCAACAATGTTAAGATGTTTGCTGTAGTCTACAGGTGGGTGACAACTGGCTGGGGTGAGCACGCGATCAGCCAGTCATCATGGTAAGGGAAAACTGGAACCCTTGACCTCCAAGGATGTGCTGCAGTCCTAGTCATCACTTTCGTGAACACCCAACGGGCACTGGTGAGGTCAAAAGGGAGCCAATGAACTGAAAATTCTCCTGCTCCATTGCGAACCAACAGGCAGTGCCTGTAGGATGGAGATGTGGAAATAAGCAATTTGCAGGTCCAACACTACCCTCTAGTCTCCTGGGTCAAGGGCAGAGAAGTCCTGGGCCAGGGCCAGCATCTTAAATTTCTGCTTCCACAGGAAGGTATTGAGAGGGCGAAGGTCTAAATCAGCACAAAAGATTCTGTCTCCCTTCGGAACCAGAAAGTAGCAGAAATGATAAACACAGCCTACTTATGATACTGGCATCCTCTCTATGGCTCCTTTGGCCAGGGGAGCCTGCACTTCCTGTTGCAAAAGCGTCAGGTGGTCCGCCATCAGCCATTCTGTAGCTGCTGGAAGGTATGGCAGGGTGACAAGTAATGTTAGGGTATAAGCCTGCTGGACAATTGGTAGGACCCACTTCTCTGACATTATTGCCCACCACCCTGGCAGAATATATAAGATCTTGCCTTCGACAGTGCTTCAAAGAAAATGCTTAAAGTGGTTTTGAGGCTTCAGCAGTGGCGGGAGATTGTACTGCATACTGCTGTCATTACCATATTGCTGTCATTAGTCTGTCGGTACCACAGCCTCGGCTTTGAAATGACTGTTGGATTTGCTTAGCAGATTAAACTGATGGCAGTATTGGAAGCCCTTACCATCGCAACAGAAGTGGAGAAACTGCTGGTACAGCTAACTTGGCAGATGGACATGTCCAAGAAGCAAGATTTGGCCCTACCATCTTAAAAGTGCTCACGGGCTAGATCTGTCTGCTCAACAAAAAGGCGAGAGCCACTGAAAGGCATGTCCATTAGTACGCACTGAATATTGCACAATAAGCCAGTGGATCTCATTCAGGTGTGCCTCCTGATAGCTACACTGGTGCCAAAAGCCCTGGCTAGTCAATCTTGTATGTCTAATCCATATGAGATGGTAAACCTAGCCATTTTGCAGCCATCCTGGGTAGCGTCAATGAGGACAGGTGCAAGGCTTCAGCAACACCAGGCAAGTCTTGCGTAACAGAGTGCTAAAAGGCACTGGAACAACACTCTAAAAGACAGCTGAAGTTTACAGATTATAGGAGGCAAATGTGTGCTTCCCAAAGGATTCAATACGCTTTAATTCTCTGTCGATGCTGTACTAATGAATTTATTAGTGTTGAACGTGCCTGCACAGCTAGGCTCTCAGGTGTTCTGAGAAAGTAGCCTCTTTCTAGCCTTGTTACCCCCACTTTTGGCCTGTTTGTGAGTATATGTCCGGGTGTTTTCACTCTCTCACTGGGATCCTGCTAGCCAGGGCCCAGTGCTCATAGTGAAAACCCTATGTTGTCAGTATGTTTGTTATGTGTCACTGGGACCCTGCTAGCCATGACCCCAGTGCTCATTAGTTTGTGGCCTATACGTATGTGTTCCCTGTGTGATGCCTAACTGTCTCACTGAGGCTCTGCTAACCAGAACCTCGGTGGTTATGCGCTCTCTGCTTTCCAAATTTGTCACTAACAGGCTAGTGACTAAATTTTCCAATTCACATTGGCATACTGGTGCACCCATATAATTGCCTAGTATATGGTACTGAGGTACCCAGGGTATTGGGGTTCCGGGAGATCCCTATGGGCTGCAGCATTTCTTTTGCCACCCATAGGGAGCTCTGACAATTCTTACACAGGCCTGCCAGTGCAGCCTGAGTGAAATAACGCCCACATTATTTCACAGCCATTTACCACTGCACTTAAGTAACTTATAAGTCACCTCTATGTCTAACCTTCACCTGGTGAAGGTTGGGTGCAAAGTTACTTCGTGTGTGGACACCCTGGCACTAGCCAAGCTGCCCCCGCATCGTTGAGGGCAAAGTCCCCGGACTTTGTGAGTGCGGGGACACCATTACACGTGTGCACTGTACATAGGTCACCACCTATGTACAGCGTCACAATGGTAACTCCGAACATGGCCATGTAACATGTCTGAGATCATGGAATTGTCACCCCAATGCCATTCTGGCATTGGGGGGACAATTCCATGGGTCTCTAGCACAGAACCTGGGTACTGCCAAACTGCCTTTTCAGGGTTTGCACTGCAGCTGCTGCCAACCCCTCAGACAGGTTTCTGCCCCCCTGGGGTCCAGGCAGCCCTGGCCCAGGAAGGCAGAACAAAGGATTTCCTCTGAGAGAGGGTGTGACACCCTCTCCCTTTGGAAATAGGTGTGAAGGCTGGGGAGGAGTAGCCTCCCCCAGCCTCTGGAAACGCTTTGATGGGCATAGATGGTGCCCATCTCTACATAAGCCAGTCTACACCGGTTCAAGGATCCCCCAGCCCTGCTCTGGCGCAAAACTGGACAAAGGAAAGGGGAGTGACCACTCCCCTGACCTGCACTTCCCAGGGGAGGTGCCCAGAGCTCCTCCAGTGTGTCCCAGACCTCTGCCATCTTGGAAACAGAGGTGTTTGTGGCATACTGGACTTCTCTGAGTGGCCAGTGCCAGCAGGTGACGTCAGAGGCTCCTTCTGATAGGCTCTTACCTCTCTTGGTAGCCAATCCTCCTTCCTAGGTGGCCTTTTCTGGCTATTTAGGGCCTCTGCTTTGGGGATCTCACCAGATAACGAATGCAAGAGCTCACCAGAGTTCCTCTGCATCTCCCTCCTCACCTTCTGCCAAAGGATCGACCGCTGACTGCTCAGGACGCCTGCAAAACCGCAACAAAGTAGCAAGACGACTACTAGCAACCTTGTATCACTTCATCCTGCCAGCTTTCTCGACTGTTTCCAGGTGGTGCATGCTCTGGGGGTAGCCTGCCTCCTCTCTGCACCAGGAGCTCTAAAGAAATCTCCTGTGGGTCGACGGAATCTTCCCCCTGCAACTGCAGGCAACAAAAGACTGCATCACCGGTCCTCTGCGTCCCCTCTCAGCATGACGAGCATGGTCCCTGGAACTCAGCAACTCTGTCCAAGTGACTCCCACAGTCCAGTGACTCTTCAGTCCAGGTTTGGTGGAGGTAAGTCCTTGCCTACTCACGCTAGACTGCATTGCTGGGTACCGCGTGATTTGCAGCTGCTCCGGCTCCTGTGCACTCTTCCAGGATTTCCTTCGTGCACAGCCAAGCCTGAGTCCCAACGCTCTAACCTGCAGTGCACAGCCTTCTGAGTTGTCCTCCGGCTTCGTGGGACTCCCTTTTGTGACTTCGGGTGGACTCTGGTTCACTTTTCTTCTAAGTGCCTGTTCAGGTACTTCTGCGGGTGCTGCCTGCTTCTGTGAGGGCTCCCTGACTTGCTGGGCGCCCCCTCTGTCTCCTCCTCCACCTCCTGGGTCACAGCAGCATCCAAAAACCATAACCGCGACCCTTGCAGCTAGCAAGGCTTGTTTGCGGTGTTTCTGCGTGGGAACACCTCTGCAAGCTTCTTCACGACGTGGGACATCCATCCTCCAAAGGGGAAGTTCCTAGTCCTCTTCATTCTTGCAGAACACCAAGCTTCTTCCAACAGGTGGCAGCTTCCTTGCACCCTCAGCTGGCACTTCTTGGGCTCCTGCCCACGCTCGACACTGTCGCGACTCTTGGACTTGGTCCCCTTGTCTTACAGGTACTCATGTCCGGAAATCCACTATTGTTGCATTGCTGGTGTTTGTTATTACTGCAGAATCCCCCTATCACGACTTCTGTGCTCTCTGGGGGTAGTAGGTGCACTTTACACCTACCTTTCAGGGTCTTGGGGTGGGCTATTTTTCTAACCCTCACTGTTTTCTTACAGTCCCAGCGACCCTCTACAAGCTCATATAGGTTTGGGGTCCATTCGTGGTTCGCATTCCACTTTGAGTATATGGTTTGTGTTGCCCCTTCACCTATGTGCTCCTATTGCAATCTACGGTAACTTTACATTGTTTGCATTACTTCCTTTTGCTATTATCTGCATAATTTTGGTTTGTGTACATATATCTTGAGTATATTTCTCATCCTCATACTGAGGGTACTCACAGATACTTTTGGCATATTGTCATAAAAATAAATTACCTTTATTTTTAGTATATCTGTGTATTGTGTTTTCTTATGATATTGTGCATATGACACCAGTGGTATAGTAGGAGCTTTGCATGTCTCCTAGTTCAGCCTAAACTGCTCTGCTATAGCTACCCTCTATCAGCCTAAGCTGCTAGAAACATCTCTTCCACACTAATAAGGGATAACTGGACCTGGCTCACAGTGTAAGCACCTCTGGTACCCACTACAAGCCAGGCCAGCCTCCTACAGGTGTGGGGTGTGGAGTCCAAAGGTCTGGGTATGTGGGGGTTGGATGGTGGTGTTGTGCTTTCTGCCTATTGAGTGGAGGTGTGGAATGCGTTCTGCCCAAGCCCCCAGGAGGGTGTCTGTGAGAGCTTCACTAAACAGAAGCAATGGTTCTTTGTTTGCCCAAGCTGAAGTACCTCCTTTAGGAGGTTAGTTTTCACCTCCATAGTTGGCAACTGGAGGCTGAGAATTTGGGCCACCCTTTACAAAAACACTGTGAAGGCACCGTCTTCGGAGGCAGGGCCTCGGGGTGAAACTAAGCCAGTTTAAGACGAAGCAGGGGTGTGGAATTTAATAAAATATCTACTTGTCCAGGGGAAAGCTTGCTTCTTAAATCTACTTGTCCTGTAAAAACATCTACTTGTCCCTTTGGTGACATGTAGTGCGGCAACACATTGCAGCAGCACTCTCATTATGTAAGAGCTCTGATAATAGCCTCTATGATCATGCCAAGACTAATTCTATAGCAGATCTTGAATACTTGCAATTTCAATCCCTACATTAGAAATGTCCTTATTTTGCTACTTTTCTCCAGATCCACGTAATGGGACTGGAGAAGGCAGTAAGCAATAGTTCCAGGGCTGGAATGCCTCTGAGTCTGCAAACCTACTAACTTGCATGTTTTAAGAATGTTGTCTAGCTCTTCTCTAATCTTTTTTATAAACTGAGAAAGGTTGGAAATGTAATCCTGACAATAGCAGAAGTACAAGTTCTTCCAGGATCAGGACAAAAGTGGTTGGAGTCAATGTGAACTTGTAAATGCTTGATAGATTTTCGCATGAGCAAATCTACACATGCATATTTGTTCATGCTAAAATACAGTTCACAAATATTTTCTAGAGGTACGATTTCCTGGTCTACTTCTGTAAGATCTCGTGAATTCATGAAAGCCACTAATAGACATATAGCATTAGGTCTGGGGTTGACCAAGACATTTTGTTTTTATAAAAATTCTATTTCTCTATCTATTGGCTGGCTTTACTGTGACGTGTATTCACATTCTGCTGTTCTGCAAGGAGCATACTGGCACAAAAACAAGTTTTGCTCAGTGCAAGGAACTACTGCAGGAATCAGTGGTGTAATGAAACTGGAGTGGGCCCCACTGCAAAAAACATGGAGGGGGCTCCCCTCTCTAGACTCACTCAGGGCAGATGATGTGCTGAGGGGGGGCCCTTGGAGGGGTCCCCCACACTGCAGGGCCTTTGTTACACTACTGGTGGCAATGTGTGCTTTTTGAGACCAAAAAACGTTTTCTTTTTGCCAATGTTTGTTACAATGGTGAGGGATTGGTAGCTCCCACAACAAGAAAGTTTTACCAAAGTAATGTCAGAACAAGGCAGGCATTGATGAAACCAAAAGGCTCACAACAAATCTCGGATTGGTTAGCTTTGCCAGTGCTGGTTTATTTTCATGCTTCCCATAATCTTGTTGAAAACTGTAACACTGTAGGAATATTGTTTTGGAAATACTAGCCATGCATCAACTGGTGCGTCAAAGAAATAGCAACTAATTTCATAGTAGCAAAACATTTTTTTCCTACTTGCATTTTTTTCTGAACATTTTATTTTTAAAGCAAATAATCCTCAATCTTGCTTACAAGCTTCTGCAAACACCTGCATCTAATCAGAGAGCATTCTGGGAGCATTATACTTAGTGTCATATTGTTAAACTTTTCAAATGTGAGTACACTTTTTTTTTTTTTTTTTTTTAACTGGAACCACTGTCATCAGTGCATGGTAACCTTACAACGTTTATTTACAGCACTCAACCTAATAAAGACTTTTCAATAATGAACCATACAGACAAGGTCAAACACCATTCACATATGGACACATATTATCTCAACTACAGACCGTCCTTTCTCTGTAAAGAGGCAGCCAAAGGGTTTGTGCTGCAGGGGGTTGGGTTTATTTGTCCCAAGGACAAAGTGTAGGAAGTTGGCTCTGTATACGCTATCTCAAAGTGAGAGATAATGTGCACAGAGTCCAAGGGATCTCCTTAGAGGTTGATAGTGGCAAAAGTAGATAATACTAATGCTCTATTTTGTGGTAGTGTGGTCGAGCAGTAGGCTTATCAGAGGGTAGTGTTAAGCATTTGTTGTACACACACAGGCAATAAATGAGGAACACACACTCAGACGACTTACTCCAGGCCAATAGGTTTTTATAGAAAAAATATATTTTCTTAATTTTTTTTAGAACCACAAGATTCAAATTTGAGGTAAGTACATAAAATGCAAGGTACTTCACACAGGTAAGTATAGAACTTTGATTTACAAGTAGTACACACAGTTCTGGTTAAAATGGCAAATAGCTCTTTTAAAAGTGGACACTGCAAAAATCAACAGTTCCTGGGGAGGTAAGTATTGGTTAGTTTTTTAGGTAAGTAAAGCGCTTACACGGTCAGTGTCCTGGGCATAGGCAGCCCGCTGTTGGGGGTTCAAGGCAACCTCAAAGCCGCAGCACCAGCAACACAGTGCCGGTCAGGTGCAGAGGTCAAAGGAGGGCCCAAAACACATAGGCATCTATAGAGAACAGGGGCGCTCCGTTTCCAGTCTGCTAGGTAATTATCTGCGTCCTCAGGGAGCAGAACAGGGGGGTTTTGTAGAGCACCGGGGCAGGGGGGGGGGGGGGGAGGGAGACACACAAAACACAACACACACCCTCAGCAGCACAGGGGCGGCCGGGTGCAGTGTGCAAAGTAGATGTAGAGTTTGCTGTAGAAATCAATGGAGGGACCCGGGGGCACTCTGGTGATGCAGACAGGGCACATGGGGGCTTCTCGGGCCAGCCACTGACTGGGCTTGGATGAGGGCCACCTGCTGGTCACTCCTGCACTGGTAGGTGGTTCCTCTCGGTCCTGGGGGCTGCGGGTGCAGTGCGTGGTCCAGGCAGTGGGTTCCTTTGTTACCAGGCAGTCACAGTAAGGGGGAGCCTCTGGATCCTCTATGCAGGCGTCGCTGTGGGGGTGCAGGGAGGTCGACTCAGGGTGTCCACGTCGTTCGAGTCGCCTGGGAGTCCTCTCTGCAGTGTTCGTTTCTCCAAACTCGAACCAGGGGCATCGGGTGCAGAGTGTGAAGGACTCCCGCTTCTGGTGGGAAGTGAGACTCTCTTTAAAGTTGCTTCTTTGTTGCAATTTTGTTGCTGTTTCTGGACTGAGCCGCTGTCCTCAGGAGGTTCTTGGTCCTTTAGGTGCAGGGCAGTCCTCTGAGTCCTCAGAAGTCGCTGGTCCTGCTGGATGCGCTGCTGTGGGGCTTTCAGGTGAGCAGTCCTTGTTGTCGGTTGCAGGAATCTGATTTCCTGGGTTCAGGGTCGCCCCTAAATATTAAATTTCGATGTGTGTTTAGGTCTGGGGGGCAGTAGCCAATGGCTACTGTCCTAGAGGGTGGCTACACCCTTTTTGTGCCTCCTCCCTGAGGGAAGGGGGCCACATCCCTAATCCTATTGGGGGAATCCTCCAAAACCAAGATGGAGGATTTCTAAAGGAAGGGGTCACCTCAGGTCAGGGCACCTTAGGGGCTGTCTTGACTGGTGGTGATGACTCCTTGTTTTTCTCATTATCTCTTCCGGACTTGCCACCAAATGTGGGGGCTGTGTCCGGAGGGGCGGGCATCTCCACTAGCTGGGATGTCCTGGGGGTGCTGTAACAACAAGCATGATCCTTTGAGGCTAACCGCCAGGTGTTACAGTTCCTGCAGGGGGAGGTGAGAAGCACCCCCACCCAGTGCAGGCTTTGTTCCTGGCCACAGAGTGACAAAGGAACTCGCCCCATGTGGTCAGAAACTCTTCTGGTTGTGGCAGGCTGGCAGGAAATGGTCAGCCTAACACTAGGAGTGGAACTGGTATTCAGGGGGCATCTCGAAGATGCCGTCTGTGTGCATTTTTCAATAAATTCCACACTGGCATCAGTGTGTATTTATTGTGCTGAGAAGTTTGATACAAAACTTCCCAGATTTCAGTGTAGCCATTCTGGAACTGTGGATTTCGTGGTTGACAAACTCCCAGACCATATACTTGTTATGGCTACCTTGCACTTACAATGTCTAAGGTTTGGCTTAGACACTGTAGGGCCATAGTGCTCATGCAATTATGCCCTCACCTGTGGTATAATGCACCCTGCCTTAGGGCTGTAAGGCCTGCTAGAAGGGGTGACTTACCTATGCCACAGGCAGTGGGATGTGGACATGGCACCCTGAGGGGAGTGCCATGTCGACTTAGTCATTTTCTCCCCACCAGAACATACAAGGTGTGAGGCAGTGTGCATGTGCAGAGTAAGGGGTCCCCAGGGTGGCATGCTACATGCTGCAGCCCTTAGAAACCTTCCCTGGCCACTGGTACCAGGGGTAACAGTTACAAGGGACTTATCTGTGTGCCAGGGCTGTGCCAATTGTGGGAACAAAAGTACAGTTCAGGGAAAGAACAGTGGTGCTAGGGCTTGGTTAGCAGGATCCCAGAACACTTTCAATCATAACTAGCATCAGCAAAAGGTTAGGGGGTAACCATGCCAAGGGAGGCATTTCCCTACACAAAGTAAACAAACATCTTTGCCCCCAAACAATATGTCCCGGGTGTTGGGCGACAGGAATTCCACATCCCTGTGAAGTACCCAGACCACTGGCATCCAGAAGGTCCTCCTACCAACTGTCATATGTAAAAGTTGGGCAAATGCATCCCCAGCAACATAGAAATAATTGTCAGAATCTTTTCCAAATAGGATAAGCAGTGTTTGAGCCCCTCTTTGGGGCAAGGTAGAGTACTGGAGTCTGATGGGTGGCCAAAGGCTCTAGCTTAAGAGTGTCAGGGCATTTCCTTAGTAAATCGTTGCAGACTCAATAGTCGGAAAGCACTAAAGGGTGCACTTCATCCTTCAGCATCAGTGTCAATGCTCCAAGGAGTAGTAAGGGTCGTGGCGCCGGGATCGGAGTTGGCAATGAAGTAGATGTAGAAGCCCTAGTGGGTCCAGCTGGCACAGAAGGCGGACACGCAGGCAGAGTGCCAGGTGGAGGCTCTCCCTGTTTCTTGAGGCCAGAGAGTGCTCTAAAAGGAGCTGATAGAGTGCCAAAAAAGACAAATTACGGTTTGATGAATTTTTCTGCAAAGCTGATAGACCCGGAAATTAATGTTTCTTCAGTTAAGAGTTTGAATCAGCTCCCAAGAGGAACAGCTTTGGGAGTAAGACTGAGAGAACTTTGATGCCCTTGCAACCTTCTCTGAGGTTCAAGAGTGATGGGAAGCGGTGGAGTATTATTTGGACATTTTACGTTTTTTTTTTTCTTCTTCACTACCACTAAGACTGACTGCGACAATGATCAGCCACAGGAACGACTTTGGGGACAGGAACAGGACCTTTCCTTCAACCAGTCATGACGTGGACTCTTTCCGTGTTTGGCGACATACAACTTTGCCTTATGTTCCTGGATAGCCTTGGGATTCATCAAGGCGCAGTTCACTGCAAGCCTTGGAGTTGTGTTCAGACCCCAGTTACCACAGCCAAACCCGCGGGAGAATCCATCACGCATTTGCTTGCGGCATTCCATACAAGGTTTAACCCTTGAACTCTTCGGCGGCAACATTTTCCCTAGCACAATGGATTTTCCAACATTTTGTAGGAGATAGGGGTCTTGTAAAGAGACAAGTGGTAGCTCTGGATCTGCATCTGATGAAACAAAAACAAAGGAATTGATGTCAGCACAGACGAGTGACACCTGTATGCAGTTGGGCAAATCAATTTTGGAGCACAGTGATGTAGACCCAGAGCTATACAACACCACTTATTGGCATACTGCGGTATTGCTGGAAAGGTTCCATATCCAGTCTGATGCCTGGCGAATATTCAAAAGGTGAGGAATCTGTGGTTATAAGTACCAATCAGAAGTGCCGGCACTTCTTGCTGAAAGACAGACATGTGGTCCTCCATCAGACATACTGATGGTGGTAAAAGGAAATGGAAGGGTTTAGCCCCGATTAACAATCTGGAGTACCCACCTGTCTGACATGATGGCTTGCCGCCCTTGGAAGAAGAGCTGAACCCTTCTCAACATGGTGGCTGTGTGCCACAAACGAAAGAACAGAGAAAGTGTGGGGCAGCAGCAGCTGAAGGAGTGGGGATGGAGCTGCCGGCTGTCCCTGATACCCAGGGCATTGTCATTCTCTCCTTTGGCCACAAAAGTACTTGGATACTTGTTTGAGTGGTAGAGGGGGCTGATTTGGGCAGTATGTGAAACACCTACCACACCCTCAAAGGGGCAGACGGCCCCAAGGAGCATGCTGTGGCCCCGTTTTCTCTAAAACGTTCCAGGGCTGAGTCTGTCTTATCACCAAAGAGGCGAAAGTCATCGAACAGCATGCCCATTAAGGATATCTGGACATACCCAGAGAAGCCTGTAGACCTGATCCAGGCATGGCTCTAAAGCACTACACCTTGTGCCAATCAGTCATGTCCAAGCCAGAGTGGATAACAAATTTTGCTGCATCGCAGCTATCCTGATTAAACTAGGCCATGGGCACATGGATGTTATCCAAAACTACTGGTATAACTAGTGTCTTGCAGGGCATGAGAGTAGCGGTCTATAAGACAGCTGGCAATTACCGATAGCAGAGCAATGCGCATGGAGGAGAAGATAGGCTTGTTAAATATCGCTATTTATTTAGATTCCTAATCAGGTGGGGAAAACTGTAGGGTTTATCTTCCCAGTAGAACTCTCCATCACCAAGTTCTCCAGTGTGGCGTGTTGTTTAAGAAAGTCAGGGTGGCCTGGTGCAGGTTTATGGCACTGAGTGACCGGTGGTTCGAAACATGGCTTTGGTAAATGGTAACAGAGGTTCTGTAGGTGCTTGACCAATCTTCAGTACCTCTCTAAGAACATTAGCCTTCACCACCATAGTAGGTGGTTGTTGGTGCAGTAGTTCAGTCCCCTCCGCATAATGACAATGAAGGAGGTGCTTCCTTCGGTAGCAGGGCTGGGGAAGAAACAATGTCAGTATCTGGAGAAGTATCTAGGTCACTGGCATCTTGTAGTTCCTTAGACAAATTTACCTCATAATAGTGGGGGAACAAAATCATTCTCTGCATCAAAACTTCCATTGTCTAAATCACAGCCTAATAGAATGTGTGAAATCTGAGCTCTACCAGGTGATAAGATCAAAGTATCAGAATCTGAAGGTTTGCTAGCTGGCTGCGCTTCGGTTGCATCAGAGCGGGTCAGGTTCCTCAGCTGATGGACTTCTATTTCCAGCCTTGGAGCAGTGGAAAAATCTGCAAGTCCAGGTTCTGACAGCGCTTGTTTGCCAAAGGGAAGGGCGACCCTTTCTGGTAGCCACAATGCCACTGACAATGGAATGTCTAAGCAGATAGTGCCCTCCAGAAGAAGCCCCCAAGAGGAAAAATCCCAAGGGAAAAACAATCTCTAATGGCAATTAGAGATTCCCAGGAGGAGGATGAGGACTGGTACTGATGGTAGAAGACCAGGACTGCAGCAAAAGGCACAGAAAAGGTTAGTGGAATGCCAAGAACCAGGAAAATACAAACGTTCAGAAGATAAGCAACAGGAGCAAAAACCACCAGCAGGAGTGGTGAGACACCAGCAGAAGCAAAGATACACCACAAGAGGAAAGATTTGCCAGCAAGAGCGAGGAGACTCCAGCAAAAGTGAGGAGGCATCAGCAAAAATGAGGAGTGTTGCAATGAAAGGGAAAGACAGTTCAGCTCCTTTTATAACAAAAACAGGAAGTGTCAGAGGAAGAATCAAGGCTGCCATGGTGGGCTGGGAAATGCAGGCAGGAATACATCAAGAGCCTCCTTGATGGAATGGTTAAGTGAAAACCCTTCCCCAGGAATTCTAGGAAGAAACTACAGAGAACAAGAATATATCCCCCAAGGAGTGGAATGCCTCCAACCCACCCGACAAGCGAGGCAAAGAATGGCCCTCAACGACATCCATGACTCCTGAGGCCGCAGCTAAGTATTTGGGGTGTCATACTGTATAACAGGATGCAAGGGAGGCAGTGGAGTGGGCCTTGGGTCGTGCTATGACCCGCAGTGTGACAGGGAGCTGCCTTGCTCAAGGTCAAGTGAATTCTGCTCATACTGAGAGAACACAATGGGTTGTAAATCCTCCTTTAGCGTGGGTGGCGTCTCTACTGTAGTTCACGCACCTGGAACTGTCCCACTGGGTGTCTTCATAACAGAAGTCAGCATCGAAGCTGTTGCTGAACCTGAAATGGGTATGAAGGGCTAATATGTCACTTAGTGAATACCCATCAGTGGAAGTCAGACTTGAGACTCCTGCTGATAACTGGGGCCCAAAGGTGTTCCTTTTCTGGAGTTTAGGAGTGTCTCAATGGCTGCTCCTTACACTTCTTCCTGGAATTCCCCCAAGAGTTTGACTGCAACGAATATCTGCCATGGGAATGATTTTCTTTCAACCTCAACCAGTCATCGCGTGGCGTCTTCAGGTGTTTGCCAATTTGCGTTGTTGTCCTATATGACCTTTGGATTTATCTGGGTTCACTCCTTTCAGGCGTGGAATTGTGTTCAGACCCCAAGCAACATAGGCACAACCATGTGAGATCTGTCACAGACATCTGTTGGTGATGGTTTATGTACTGCTTGAGCGTTGTTGTCTGAAGAAGAGAATTTTTCCCTTGCACACTAGAAATATTTTGCAAAAAAGTCTTGAAAAGACTAATGATTAGCTCTGAATCTGTGTTAGAAGGCACAGAAAGAAGATGATGTCAGAGCATCTAGGTGGCGGTTCTATGCGTCTCAGCTGGTCACTACCAGAGAGGAACGACATAAGTGAGGAGAAGTATGACACCAGTGAGGAGGCGTGCAACACCACCTACTGGCAACCTGGGAGTACTGCTCTGAAGGCTACACCCAGTCTGACACCCATGAAATACTCTATAAGATGAGGAATCTGCAGTTGGAAATGGGCTTTTCGGTCCCTCTTACAGATTGGCACAAGCGGGCTTCCCTGCTAACAAAAGTGTGAGAAATTTCCTGAGGCAAATATTGCAGAATTATGGCTCAAAACTTTGGGTTCTATTTAAGAATCAATATTTGCACATTAAGTCCACAAAGTATTTTTTCCTGGAATTTGTAATCATAATGACATTTAAGATGTTTTATGATGATAGAATTATAACAGCTATTTTGTGTCAATAGCGCTGGGGTGTACACTTATGAGATGCTTGATTCTCTAGCCTGGAGTGCTCTCATGAATATTTACAGACCAGCACGTTATGCAATCAGTATATTTGGGCAGTACTTTTGAAAATAGGCTTTGGCACTAAATTCTTAGGTTGGGTCTCTGATCTACTCAGAGCCCACCAGCCTGGGTTAGATCAGAAGGTATGTGTCAGAGTAGTGCGACATCGAGAGTGCAGCCAGGCAGGGCTGTCCCACTCTTGCAACATTTTTGCCTTGGCTATGAAACCACTAGCCTTTCATTTGCGCACTGCACTGCGGCGTTGGTGTAACCAGTTGGCAGAGACTGAGAATATAATTTCTTAATATGAACACAATGCTCTAGTGTACTTACCGCAAGTGGGGACATGTGTACTAGAGATGCTCTCCGAGTTCAGGAGGTTTGGTAGCATTTCTGGACTCAATGTCAAACTGGAGAAGTTATTTGTGCTTCCAATGACATAATTAGTGGGAAACCCCATGGAGCTGCTGCCCATTGTGGGATTACTGTGAGAACTAGACAGACTCCAATACTTATGAATAAACGTCGTGCACCCCCCCCACACACGGCTAATAAATAATAATGATTATTGTAAGGAAATGCCTTCCATGGCATGGTTACCTCCTGACTTTTTGCCTTTTGTTGATGCCAGTTATGGTTGAAAGTGTGCTGAGACCCTGCTGACCAGGCCCCAGCACTAGTTTTCTTTCCCTAAACTGTAATATTGTTCCCACAATTGGCACAACCCTGGCACACCGATAAGTCCCTTGTAAATGGTACCCCTGGTACCAAGGGCCCTGTGGCCAGAGAAGGTCTTTAAGGGCTGCAGCATATATTATGCCACCCTGGGGACACCTCACTCAGAACATGCACCCTGCCTCACAGCTTGTGTGTGCTGGTGGGGAGAAAATGACTAAGTCGACATGGCACTCCCCTCAGGGTGCCATACCCATATCCGACTGCCTGTGGCATAGGTACGTCACCCTTCTAGCAGGCCTTACAGCCCTAAGGCAGGGTACACTATACCACAGGTGAGGGCATAGATGCATGAGCACTATGCCCCTACAGTGACTAAGCAAAACCTTAGACAGCTTAAGTGTAGGGTAACCATAAAGAGTATATGGTCTGGGAGTCTGTTAATTACGAACTCCACAGTTCCAGAATGGCTACACTGAAATCTGGGAAGTTTGGTATCAAACTTCTCAGCACAATAAATGCACACTGATGCCAGTGTGGGATTTATTGTAAAATACACCCAGAGTGCATCTTCGAGATGTCCCCCAAATACCAGTCCGACTCCCATTGCTAGGCTGACTAGTTTCTGCTAGCCTGCCACCACCAGACGAGTTTCTGGCCACATGGGGCGAGTGCCTTTGTCACTCTGTGGCCAGGAACAAATCCTGTACTTGGTGGAGGTTCTTCTCACCTGCCTATGCATGAACTGTAACACCTGGCGGTGAGCCTCAAAGCTCATGCCTTTTGTTACAGCACCCCAGTGCATCCCAGCTAGTGGAGATGCCCGCCCCTCTGGCCACTGCCCCCATTTTTGGCGGCAAGGTCGGAGGAGATAATAAGAAAAACACGGAGGAGTCACCTACCATGCAGGACAGCCCCTAAGGTGCCCTGAGCTGAGGTGACCCCTGCCTTTAGAAATCCTCCATCTTGAGTTTGGAGGATTCCTCCAATAGGAGTAGGGATGTGCCCCCTCCTCTCAGGGAGGTGGCACAAGGAGGGTGTAGCCACCCTCAAGGACAGTAGCCATTGGCTACTGCCCCCCAGACCTAAACACACCCCTAAATTCAGTATTTAGGGGTGACCCTTAACCCAGGAAATCTGATTCCTGCAACCTGAAAGAAGAAGTACTGCTGATCTGAAAGCCCCGCAGAGACGACAGAGACACCAACTGGCTTGGCCCCAGCCCTACCGGCCTGTCTCCAGACTCAAAGAACCTGCACAGCAATGCATCCGACAGGGACCAGCAACCTCTGAGGGACTGTCCTGAACCTAAAGGACCAAGAAACTCTAGAGAACAGTGGCACTGTTCAGAACCTGCAACAACTTTGCAACAAAGAAGCAACTTTCAAAGAACTCTCTCTTCCCGCCAGAAGCATGAGACTTCACACTCTGCACCCGATGCCCCTGGCTCGAGTCCAGGAGAACCAACACTGCAGAGAGGACTTCTAGGCGACCTCCCTGCATCCCCACAGCAACACCTGCAGAGAGGATCCAGAGGCTCCCCCTGACTGCGACTGCCTGGTAACTAGGAACCCGATGCCCCCAGGACCGAGAGGAACTACCTACCAGTGCAGGAGTGACCAGCAGGCGGCCCTCATCCTAGCCCAGTCAGTGGCTGGCCCGAGATACCCCCTGTGCCCTGCCTGCATTCCGTAAGTGACCCTCGGGTCCCTACAGTACTTTCAATAGCAAACCCAACACCTACTTTGTCCACTGCACCCAGCCTCCCCTGTGCTGCTGAGGGTGCGTTATGTGGGCTTGTGCCTGCCCCCCCCCCCAGTGCTTTATAAATCCTTCCTGGTCTGCTCCCCCAGGTACTTACCTGTAAGCAGACTAGGACCGGAGCACCCTGTTCTTCATAGGCACCTATGTGTTTTGGGTCCTCCTTTGTCCTCTGCACCTGACTGGCCCTGTGTTGCTGGTGCTGTGGCTTTGGGGTTGCCTGGAACCCCCAACGGTGGGCTGCCTATGCCCAGGAGACTGAACTTGTAAGTGCTTTACTTACCTGAGAAACTTAACCAAACTTACCTTCCCCAGAACTGTTGATTTTTGCATTGTGTCCACTTTTAAAATAGCTTATTGCAATTTTAACCTAAACTGTGTGACTGTTTTAAATCAAAGTTCAATACTTACCTGTGTGAATTACCTTACATTTTATGTACTTACCTCAGATCTTGAATCTTGTGGTTCTAAAATAAAGAAAATATTTTTTTCTATATAAAAACTATTGGCCTGGAGTTAAGTCTTTGAGTGTGTGTTCCTCATTTATTGCCTGTGTGTGTACAATAAATGTTTAATACTACCCTCTGATAAGCCTACTGCTCGACCACACTACCTCAAAATAGAGCATTAGTATTATCTAATTTTGATACTATCAACCTCTAAGGGGAACTGCAAGGAAATGGCTCCCTGTTACAGTTACCCCCCCCCCCCCCCCCCACACTTTTTGCCTGATACGGATGCTGACTTGACTGAGAAGTGTGCTGGGACCCTGCTAACCAAGCCCCAGCACCAGTGTTCTTTCACATAAAATGTACCATTGTTTCCACAATTGGCACACCCCTGGCACACAGATAAGTCCCTTGTAAAAGGTACCAGTGGTACAAAGGGCCCTGTGACCAGGGAAGGTATATGTTGTGCCACCCTATGGGACCCCTCACTTAACGCATGCACACTGCCACTGCAGATTGTGTGTGTTGGTGGGGAGAAAAAGGCAAAGTCGACATGGCATCCCCCTCAGGATTTCATGCACACAAAATGCTGCCTGTGGCATAGGTAAGTTACCCCTCTAGCAGGCCTTACAGCCCTAAGGCAGGGTGCACTATACCACAGGTGAGGGCATAGCTGCATGAGCAATATGCCCCTACAGTGTCTAAGTCTATTCTTAAACATTGTAAGTACAGTGTGGCCATATTAAGTACATAGTCTGGGAGTTTGTCAAAAACGAACTCCACAGCTCCATAATGGCTACACTGAATACTGGGAAGTATGTTTTAAAACTTCTCAGAATAATAAACCCACACTGATGCCAGTGTTGGATTTATTACAAAATGCGCACAGGTGGCATCTTAGAGATGCCCCCTGTATTTTACCCAATCCTTCAGTGAAGGACTGACTGGTCTGTGACAGCCTGCTGCTGAGAGACGAGTTTCTGACCCCATGGGGTGAGGGCCTTTGTGCCCTCTGAGGCCAGAAACAAAGCCTGCTCTGGGTGGAGGTGCTTCACACCTCCCCCCTGCAGGAACTGTAACACCTAACAGTGAGCTTCAAAGGCTCAGGCTTCGTGTTACCGGGGCTGCCTATTTCCATTGAAGCCTATGTGTTCTCTGCACCTGACCAGCCCTGAGCTGCTGGTGTGGTAACTTTGGGGTTGCCTTGAACCTCCAACAGTGGGCTACTTTGGACCCAACTTTGAACTCTAAGTGTTTTACTTACCTGTGAACTTAATTACTTACCTCCCCCAGGGACTGTTGATTTTTGCACTGTGTCCACTTTTAAAATAGCTCATTGCCATTTCTGTCAAAACTGTACATGCGATTGTGATTATTCAAAGTTCCTAGAATACCTGAGTGAAATACCTTTCATTTGAAGTATTACTTGTAAATCTTGAACCTGTGGTTCTTAAAATAAACTAAGATTATTCTATGTAAAAACCTAGTGTGTGTTCCTAATTTATTGCCAGTGTGTATACAACAAATGCGTAACACTACCCTCTGATAAGCCTACTGCTCGACCACACTACCACAAAATAGAGCATTAGAATTATCGCCTTTTGCCACTATCTTACCTCTAAGGGGAACCCTTGGACTCTGTGCATGCTATTTCTTACTTTCAAATAGTATATACAGAGCCAACTTCCTACAGGAACACTTGGACTCTGTGCAGACTATCTCTTACTTTGAGATAGTACATACAGAGCAAACGTCCTATAATTATAAATATGGGTCGGTGCTGGCCGGTTTGCAGGCCTCCGTTGCCTTCTGGAACAAGCTGCCACTGTTAGTTGAAGGCAGGATTGCCACAGCGAAAATTATGTTTCTGCCTTGTTGGCTCTACGTTCTACAAAACTGAGTACCCAATAGCAAGTAAAAAACTTGCCAGCCTGTTAATTTCCTGGATATCAGAGGAAAACATGGAGTGAAATACACATTACAGGTACTATTAGATATGGGACATTTCCAAGGACTTTTATCCCCCTATATATATGGCCTTAGAACAGGACAGATGCAAGGTGGAGATGCCTGTAAGATTGGAGTGAGAAAGGAACCTCTCAAAACCACTGGATTAAGGGGAATGAAATACAGCATGTACACGAGTCCAGATGGTGTCTGGCAACAGTAGTTTTTTGCTTGCTCATTTCTACGTGCTGTTTGTACACACACATGGCATCCCATAAGTGTAAGACAAATTTACCCAGTTAGGTCAGATGGATGCCCAGATGTGGCACAAGGGGCACCAACTTTATATAAATGGAGCTGCACCAAAATAGCATCATACTGGAGGTGTATTGTTAAGCGAGGTGATAAGTATCAAATTAGAGGTCTCCCTAAAACACTGCCTTGAGCTTTTGGGATTAGTCTTGGCAAAGAGAAGGATTGCTATCCGATGGTTAGCAATTATAGCTCCTACCCATCAGGCATGGAACAGGGATGTGCTTGACTGGGCACTTGCAGAGGAGATGCACATGCAGGAGGTCATAACTGATGAAAGGGCGAAGGTGACTGTTTGGTCTAGGCTGGGACGTTGCAGGATCTGGTCACTCCCACTTGTTCAGCAACTTTGAAGGAACGCACAAACCTCTAACCAGTTTCTCAAAATTGAACACTATACACGAAGCCATGCACAAATGCGCATCAATTTAATTATGCCAATGATGATAATTTCACTCAATGCCTTGAGTGATGTGCAATGCTAGGTGCTGCGGTTGCACACAATCCTCTCATTTTCAAAGTGTAGAGTGTGCTGGTGGGAAGGGTGAGTGATGTATGCCGCTTGATACAGTGTCTCACATATCATGCACATCTCTTTAAAACTCAACTGTAATGCTGCGAGTTGTGCCTGTGCATATTCTGTCGCAGTAGTTTGTTATGACATGCAACCCTCCTTTTCCCAAGATGTACTTGCTTATTATTTAAAAATCAAAACAACAATACAGAAAATTAGAGACCCAGATTCCTGGAGGTTTATTGGGTAGCCATATACATTCAATACTGCCCAATGTTTGCAGCAGAAACAGAAGACTGATTTAACTCCACAGTCGCCACACATTTGTGTGAATTAATTTCCCTCCATACAGAAGCACATCTTTCGTGAGCTTTTCCCTTGTCAAGGAAACATCAGCGGCTAGGAAACAAATCAAGTCAATGTATTTTGAGCTGGGCTGCCAGTGAAACAGTAAGCACTACACAAGTATCACCAAACGGTCATAACCAGCAAGCTCTCTATTTATGTACAATTTCTACAAAGCTACCTGTGCTAGGAGCATTTCTGAACTAGTCCTCTCAGGGTTAGGGAACCAATGTAAAAAAATAAAATGCATTTATATTTGACTCGAGTCCAAAAATGCCCTGTTCAATCGTTTAGGCATTTTACCATTGCAAAGCACAGCTTTCGATGGCATCAAATTCGTTTCTAGATACAGGAAGGTGCTGTTACAGGGGATGTCGACTGAGATGCCAATGCCTTTCAATGCTCTTACCCAGATTACCAAACCGGGTTGAAAGGTCATTTTCAAAATGTACTTACAATAGATTCCGAAGATTTTTTATATTTCCTTTTGCCGTTAAAGCGTTTCTGAAGACAAATGTGATATTTATCTATTAGTTTTCTTTAATATTTTTGAAAATTGTCCTTTATTTTTTTTTTAAAGAAAACATTATCACAACTTAAGTGTGAATGATACCACCCTGTTATACAGTAGATTTGTCATCTTTTAAAACTGTACACAAGAATGGCCTTCTACGCACTCATCATACATCATCAAGGTTGGAGATCCACAAACGTGGCAACTGCACATCCTATCTTATTCTACCCTATCTACTCAACAGGTACATCTACCACAGACATCTGATGCCCTTTCAATTGCACACTGGCCTGTGAAGTGATAACCTTAGTGTGTTATCAGAAGACAAATCATCTTAAATGTGATCATTCCTCCGCACCCCTCTCATACGTCTCTGCTCAGCCATTGTCCATTCCAAAACATCATGCAACCAGACCTGTACACCAGGAGCTGCGTGCGAGCTAACGTCATCATTGCAGACAGCATCCCAAAGAATGCAATTCTGTTCCTGACTTTACGGTGTTTTATATTTTGGTATTAAGCCCTGTAATCAATGTCTGAGATTTAGTCACCTTAGTTTTGTGACCCAGTGAAGTCTGCTTGCTACTAAACTCCAATACTCCACCACCTGTGGACAGGACCAGGCCATGTGTGAAAAGGATGCGCCTCTACAGCTCAATAGGCTTTTAATATGATAAGGTATATTTGGCTAAGTCTTAGTACTGTGTAGTAAGTTCGATGCAGATAATACATTTGTTTCAGTTTAAACCTAGCTCTGCTATCCACCTCCTGCACCAACACACAAACCCTGGCCTACTCATGCTCAGCCAGAGGCTTTAACTTGTTGGCATCCCACTGGCATTAGGCCCACAGTAGCACTTTCTTCCTGTGAGAAAATGGGGTGCATTATCTGGTGTGATCGTGCAGCTAAGACCCCCTCACCATCTTTCTGGACGGAGGAACCCCTGCAGGAAGATCCCCACCAACTGCATTGTATCCACAGCATCTTTAGAGCATCCACAGCATCTTTAGAGCATCCACAGGATATTTAGAGCATCTTCAGCATCCCACATCCCTTGCATCAGGACCACTCCATAGGAATCCATTGTAACAAAGATATAGAGCCTGGAACTGCTGAAGGACTGCTTCCTCTGTGAAAGAAAATATTCCTGAGAACCTTGCTGGTCCCCATGACTAGCTACTTGTCAGAGCTGGTCACCCCCCCACATTTTCTTTGAAAAAGTTTCTGAGTGTCCAATTCGTTGACTTTGCAAAGGCTTGTTTGAGGTTGAGTGAAATGGCTTTGTTTTATTATTTCTTGTCAGAACTATTTGTCTAGAATCCTCCGGTATATATTTTTCGTTTGAGTATCTAAATTTTTATACAAATACTGTCTATCACTAAAGCAGTTATTGGAGATAAGACTAATTCTGAAAGAATTTCTCGTTATGTACAAAAACTGTATGTAGGAGGCTGGCCTGGCTTGTAGTGGGTACCAAGGGGTACTTACACTCTGTACCATGTCCAGTTATCCCTTATTAGTGTAGAAGAGGTGTTTCTAGCAGCTTAGGCTGATAGAAGGTAGCTATAGCAGAGCAGCTTAGGCTGAACTAGGAGACATGCAAAGCTCCTACTATACCACTGGTGTCATATGCACAATATCATAAGAAAACACAATACACAGATATACTAAAGATAAAGGCACTTTATTTTTATGACAATATGCCAAAAGTATCTCAGTGAGTACCCTCGGTATGAGGATGCCAAATATACACAAGATATATGTACACAATACCAAAAATATGCAGTAATAGCAAAAGGAAGTAATGCAAGCAATGTAAAGTTACAGTGGATTGAAAAAGGAGCACATAGGTATAGGGGCATCACAAACCATATACTCCAAAAGTGGAATGCAAACCACAAATGGACCCCAAACGTATGTGAGCTTGTAGAGGGTCGCTGGGACTGTAAGAAAACAGTGAGGGTTAGAAAAATAGCCCACCCCAAGACCCTGAAATGTAGGTGTAAAGTGCACCTATAACCCCCAGAGAGCACAGAAGTCGTGATAGGGGGTTTCTGCAAGGAAGACCAACACCAGCAAAGCAACAACAGTGGATTTCCGGACCTGAGTACCTGTGAAACAAGGGGACCAAGTCCAAGAGTTGCAACAATGTCGAGAGTGGGCAGATGTCCAGGAAATGCCAGCTGAGGGTGCAAAGAAACTGCCACCGGATGGAAGAAGCTTTGGTTTCTGCAAGAACGAAGAGGACTAAGAACTTCACCTTTGGAGGATTGATGTCCCACGTCGTGAAGAAGCTTGCAGAGGTGTTCGCACGCAGAAAGACCGCACACAAGCCTTGCTAGCTGCAAGGGTCGTGGTTAGGGTTTTTGGATGCAGCTGTGGCCCAGGAGGGACCAGGATGTCGCCACTTGGATGAGGAGACAGAGGGGGCGCCCAGCAAGTCAGGGAGCCCTCACAGAAGCAGGCAGCACCCGCAGAAGTATTGGAACAGGCACTTGGAAGAGGAGTGAACCGGAGTCCACCCGAAGACACAAAAGGGAGTCCCACGAAGCCGGAGGACAACTCAGAAGGTTGTGCACTGCAGGTTAGAGAGTCGGGGACCCAGGCTTGGCTGTGCACGAAGGAAATCCTGGAAGAGTGCACAGGAGCTGGAGCAGCTGCAAATCACGCGGTACCCAGCAATGCAGTCTAGCGTGGGGAGGCAAGGACTTACCTCCACCAAACTTGGACTGAAGAGTCACTGGACTGTGAGAGTCACTTGGACAGAGTTGCTGAGTTCCAGGGACCACGCTCGTCGTGCTGAGAGGGGACCCAGAGGACCGGTGATGCAGTCTTTTGTTGCCCCAAAGACTTTTGAAGATTCCGTCGCCCCACAGGAGATTTCTTCAGAGCTCCTGGTGCAAGAAGGAGGCAGGCTACCACAAGAGCATGCAACACCAGGAAACAGTTGAGAAAGCCAGCAGGATGAAGCGATACAAGGTTGCAGTAGTCGTCTTTGCTACTTTGTTGCGGTTTTGCAGGCGTCCTGAGCAGTCAGCGGTCGATCCTTTGGCAGAAGGTGAAGAGAGAGATGCAGAGGAACTCTGATGAGCTCTTGCATTCGGTATCTGAAGAATTCCCCAAAGCAGAGACCCTAAATAGCCAGAAAAGGAGGTTTGGCTACCTAGGAAGGAGGATAGGCTAGTAACACAGGTAAGAGCCTATCAGAAGGAGTCTCCGACGTCACCTGCTGGCCCTGTCCACTCAGAGCAGTCCAGTGTGCCAGCACACCTCTGTTTCCAAGAAGGCAGAGGTCTGGAGCACACTGGAGGAGCTCTGGGAACCTCCCCTGGGAGGTGCAGGTCAGGGGAGTGGTCACTCCCCTTTCGTTTGTCCAGTTTCGTGCCAGAGCAGGACTGGGGATCCCTGAACCGGTGTAGACTGGCTTATGCAGAGATGGGCACCATCTGTGCCCATCGAAGCATTTCCAGAGGCTGGGGGAGGCTACTCCTCCCCAGCCCTGACACCTTTTTCCAAAGGGAGAGGGTGTAACACCCTCTCTCTGAGGAAGTCCTTTGTTCTGCCTTCCTGGGCCAGGCCTGACTGGACCCCAGGAGGGCAGAAACCTGTCTGAGGGGTTGGCAGCAGCGAAACCCCGGGAAAGGCAGTTTAGCAGTACCCGAGTCTGTGCTAGAGACTCAGGGGATCATGGAATTGTCTCCCCAATGCCAGAATGGCAATACCCTGGGTACCTCAGTACCATATACTAGGGAATTATAAGAGTGTTCCAGTATGCCAATGTGAATTGGTTAAATTGGTAACTAGCCTGTTAGTGACAATTTGGAAAGCAGAGAGAGCATAACCACTGAGGTTCTGGTTAGCAAAGCCTCAGTGAGACAGTTAGTCATCACACAGTGAACACATACAGGGCACACTTATGAGCACTGGGGCCCTGGCTGGCAGGGTCCCAGTGACACATACACTAAAACAGCATATATACAGTGAAATATGGGGGTAACATGCCAGGCAAGATGGTAATTTCCTACACAGTAGGTATGTTTCTGCCCTGTAGGCCTAATGGGATGATATCTGCCTTTAGCTATTCAGTTAACAACTTCCCATGTAACTTTGTCCTAACCGCTTTCTTGTCCATCTTCTCTGGCTGATTTAAACATGTTCTTGACGTATTGTGAAATGATGTGGTTTTAGACCCTAGCAAATATGGTTCCTACATCACCTTAGCAATATACTCCTCTGTGTAGGAGAAAGTTCCCAACAACCAACATTTATGTATTTATAATAAGGAGGTGTTTTTTACTCTTTGCACAAGACTTAAACTACTTTTTCCAGGGATTACTAGAGTTATGATACATTGGATGAGAGGTGTGGTGACATTAATCATGCACATTGCACACATACATATTCACTGAAAAACTAAAGGTTACAGGGACGTTATAGTTAGGTTGACATTTTACCCACACAAAACCATAGTTATGAGTTACACTTACTTTTAAAAACTAAAAAAAAGAAAAAAAAAAAATATATATAGCCTGTGGGCTAAAGTTACTTAATGACAAATTCTAGTTTCAGCAGGTAAGGATAACTATAACTAACTGCTGAATTTCAATGGTTCTGTGTGGGTCAGACGTAAACTAAACTATAAATCCTTGTAACCTTTGCTTTTTTCAGTGCTTTTCTATGGTTTAACATAACGTAATATACAATCACTGCACTTTAATACAACCGCCGCCATGCACAATCTTTGGCCGTGCGAGTCAGGGGGTTGGTCGCAAGGCCTGGCCTGCTGTTAGGCCAACACCCAACCCCACTCGGCCTTGGGTCGTGCACGGCATAGTGTGTGAGTGGATGAGGGTTTCTCCCCCCTCCACTGGGCATCGGATTCCCAGATCAATCGCAGATTTACACTGGGGGGTGGGCTTTGAGCCACAGTGAATCTGTGGATTGGCAAAAAAAACAAAAACAAACTGGCAGTTTTCGCCCATGAGGGATTCCTCTGAGACCCCTCTGTGTGTCCTATGGGGTCAGGATCTCTATCCTGACCCCTTATATGAGCTTTTATTGAGCTTTTCTCCCCAGGGGTCCAGTCTAAAAAAAAAAAATGTAAATGGCGGCTGTAACTTTACTTTACATGTTCCTCTGTGTAAGAGGCCTTTTTCGGCTCCGAAGCCGGTTTCCTCGGCACCGAAATGCCCATGGTAATGGTTGGCCTCGGCTCCGAAAGGCTCTTTCGAGGCTTAGTGGCTTCGACCAGGCAATGTCGACTTTTTTCGACACCGGTTTCTCGACTCAAGTCGGAAGACTTCGGCACGATTTTGGCCTTCTTCGTTGACGAAGATGTTGCTTGGTCACCGCTTTTTTTATGGGTCGAGCCATGTCCTTCAGGCAGTGGTGTCCCGAGGCCTTTTGTTTTTTTGGCTGACTCTGGGATTGGGTCGGGGCAAGCGTACTCACTTTCTGGCCCGCTGTCGGCGGTCGGTCTCCGTCGGAGTAATCCGATTCTGATCCCTGGATGGAGATAGCCATCTCCTCCTCTTCGACGTCGAGGTGTTGCGACGATTTCGACGCTATCTGTAAGCGCCTCGCCCTCCGATCTCTTAAGGTCTTTTTCGACCAAAAGGCCTTGCCGGCCTCGCAGGTATCCTCTCTGTGCTACGGTGACAGACACAGATTACAGACCCGATGCTGGTCTGTGTAAAGATACTTAGCGTGGCACGTTGGACAGAAAAGGAAGGGGGTCTGGTCCATGAGGCTATGAAGATGGGTGTGGTCGGGCCGATCAGGCCTCGGCTGGGCGCGGAAGCCCCGAAGGGCCACCGAAGCGGTTGTCTCGCCGGTGCATCGATAGAAGATCTTTCCAGAACACAATACCGACGGTTTTTCGATGATCTTATTACTTTCCCGATTCGAATCACGGAACGAAGAGGAACACGTCCGAACCTGGTGGCGGAAAGAAAACAATCTAAGATGGAGTCTATGCCCATGCGCAATGGAGCCGAAAGGGAGGAGTCACTCAGTCCTGTGACTCGAAAAGACTTCTTCAAAGAAAAACCAACTTGTAACACTCCGAGCCCAACACTAGATGGCAGGAACAGTGCACAGCATGTGAATCTGCAGCTACACATGCCATCAGACATATATATACATATACATACACACAATTCCTTCCTTTCTTCCTGAGCTCAGCAAACAATCTGTGCACAGCTACGGGCCCAGGCCCCATCAATTTATCATAAAATGTAGAAAGTAGAATACCGGCACGCCAGACAACTGCAATAGTTCTTTAATAGCTTTTTAGCAGTAAAGTCTCAGCTTACATCGACTGCTACGTGTTTCAACCATTATGGTCTTCTTTCTAGCCCAATCCCCTATAGAAAATATACTATTAGGTTTACTAAAACATAGAAAAAATACTATACCAATCCATCATAGTATTCAAAAACAATCAAATCAGAATATAAACAAATGGATGTTAATTTTGTTGCTATACCTAAATTGTACAATACTCCATTTTCTAATCAAATTAACCTGTTAATACTGTGTACCGTCCTATTATTGCAGTATAGGTATTACCCTTATATTAGAACAGTTCAATTTCCCTTGTTAGTATAAAAAAATAAGATGCCAAGTGGCCCACATTATTATCCCATCCTATAATATAATCAATAATGATTATATTGAAAATTGATATATCCATTCATTACATATTCTCACTTCATACAATCAATGTTGTGATACCATTCCATCATTTAAACAAAATAATTTCTTTCAAAATTGGTACTTTGATATAATATCATAACTTTGTAAGAAAGCTCAATTTCATTTTTGCAAATGAAGTAAGTAGCATACAATATCTTGTATAGATACTGTAAGTGGATCAGTGTTTTTGGATTGACAGTAGTAGACAAATATTTTTCATTTGTTAGAATAACATTGTCTAGTATTAGGTTTACGTGCCTGCTAATCACTTCCATACATTCTGATGTAAGTTTTAGGTAACCAAATTCTATGACTTCAGGAGCCAAATCGCTAAATTGAGAGCACTGGGGTGTGGGTGCCTGATGTAACCTTTGTTCTGTGTAAACAAATCTGGTCTGTTTGGGAGTTTGGAATAAGGTACTACAAACAGGTCTAGGAGTGTTGTGTACCAATGTTGACGTGCCCATGATGGTGCTATGAGTATCATGGTCAGAGATTTCTGACTTTGTTTGCTGACCAGAAAGGGAAGGAGTGGGAGAAGGGGGGAAAGCGTAAGCAAATATCCCTGACCAACAGATCCATAGAGCATTGCCCTTTGATGGGCGATGTGGGTGTCTGGATGCAAAGTTTTGGCATTTTGCGTTTTAGGTCTATTTGTGGTGTTCCCCACTTTTGAAAGTACTTTTGAAGTACTTGGGAATGAATCTCCCATTCGTGAGTTTGTTAGTGATTCCTGCTTAGGAGATCTGCTAACTGATTGTCTATTCCTGGAATGTATTCCGCTAATAGATAAATGTGATTGTGAATTGCCCATTTCCATATTTTCTGGGCTAGCAGAGACAGTTGACATGAATGTGTCCCGCCCTGTTTTTTGAGGTAATACATGGTGGTCATGTTATCTGTATTTATCAGAACAGTCTTCTGTTTGAGAAGGGGTTGAAACACCTTTAGGGCAAGAAACACAGCCAATAATTCTAGGCAGTTTATGTGAAAATGTTTCTGTTTGGGATCCCATTCCCCTTGAATGGTATGATTGTTGAGATGAGCTCTCCAACCTATAATTGATGTGTCTGTTGTTATTATGGTCTGAGGCACAGGGTCTTGAAAAGACCGCCACTTCATTAGATTGGTGAGATTCCACCACTGAAGGGATGTGTGCGTTTGGCGGTCTATCAACACTAGATCTTGAAGTTGACCGTGTGCCTGAGACCATTGTTGTGAGAGCCATTGCTGTGAAGGCCTCATGTTTAGTCTTGCACGTGCCATCATCCCTAGAATTTTCATGATAAATCTCACAGTGTATTGTTGATTTGGTTGTATATGTGGGATGAGATTCTGGAAAGCCTGTCTCCTTTGTGTATTTGGATATGCTAGGGCTTTTTGAGTATTTAGAATAGCACTTAGGTAAGGATGTACCTGTGCTGGTTGAAGTTGTGATTTCTGATCATTTAGAGTGAAACCTAGTGTATGCAGGGTTTCCATTACATACGGAGTGTGTTGTTGGCATTGTTTAAAATTGCTTGATTTTATTAGCCAATCGTCTAGATATAAAAAGAAGTCAATGTGTTGTCTTCTTAAGTAGGCTGCTACTACTGCAAGACATTTTGTGAACACTCTTGGAACTGTTATGCCGAATGGCAAAACTTTGAACTGGTAATGTTTTCCTGCTATGATGAACCTCAGGTATTTTCTATGAGCTGGATGGATGGGTATATGGAAATACACATCTTTGAGGTCTAAAGCAGTCATGTAATCTTGTTTTTGTAGTAGTGGAATGACATCCTGCAGAGTTACCATGTGAAAATGTTCTGACAGGATGTATAGATTGAGTGGCCTGAGGTCTAGGATAGGCCTTGGAGTGCCATATTTTTTGGGAAAAAGAAAGTATAGCGAGTATACTCCTGTTCCCTGTTGAGAACGTGGGACCAATTCTATTGCTTGTTCTAGTAATAGGGCTTGTACCTACTGTTGTGACATAACGTTGTGTTCTAGGGACAATTTGTGGTAATGTGGTGGAATGTTTGGAGGGGTGGAGATTAATTCTAGGCAATAGCCATTGCGGATAATTGATAACACCAAATTGTCTGTGGTGATATTTTGCCAATGAGAGTGAAATTGCTGTAGTCTTCCCCTCACAGGAGATGTGTGTGGTGGAGGGGTGTGAAAGAAGTCACTGTTTGGATGGTGTAGTGGCTTGTTTTGAGGCTTGGAACCTGCATCTGTTTCTGAAATATTGTCCTCTAAGACCCTCTAAACCCCCCTCTTTGATATTGTGTTTGTTGTCCCTGTTTTGTCTGGGAGGTAGGAGCTTCAGAGGATTGCGGTTTAAATCCTCCTCTAAACTGTGGCCTGCGAAAGGAGCCTCTGTATGATGTGTGGTATATAGAGCTCCCATTGCCTTTGCAGTATCTGAGTCCTTTCTTAGTTTCTCTAGGGCGATATCCACTTCAGGCCCCAATAAGTGTTTTTTATCAAAAGGCATGTTAAGTAATGCCTGTTGAATTTCTGGTTTAAAACCATAAGAGCGTAACCATGCATGCCTTCTTATTGTAATGGCAGTATTTACAATCCTTGTGGCTGTATTAACAGCATCGATGGCAGACCTCATCTGGTTGTTACTTAAGGCCTGTCCCTCTTCTACAACCTGTTGTGCTCTCTTTGGATGCTCTTTTGGGAGCTGCTGTACGATTTCTTGCATCTCATCCCAGTGGGCTCTATCATACCTGGCAAGAAGTGCTTGCAAGTGTGCAATTCGCCATTGGTTAGATGCTTGCATGTCTACTCTCTTGCCAGCAGCATCAAACTTTCTACTCTCCTTATCAGGTGGAGGAGCATCTCCTGATGATTGGCTGTTAGCTCTTTTCCTAGCCGAGCTCACCACTACTGAGTCAGGAGGAACTTGATGTGTGATGTAGTCTGGGTCTGTAGGAGCAGGTTTGTATTTTTTGTCAATTCTAGGAGTAATTACCCCAGCTTTAACAGGCTCAATAAAAATGTGTTCGGCATGTTTGACTATTCCAGGCAACATTGGGAGACACTGGTAACTAGGGTGAGTGGAAGACAGAGTGTTGAATAAAAAGTTCTCCTCTAGGTGTTCAGTGTGCATAAGCACCCCATGGTAAGCAGCTGCCCTAGAAACTACCTGAGTGTAGGCAGTAGTCTCCTCTGGTAAAGGCTTGGCAGGGTATAGGTCAGGATCATTGTCTGGGATAGGATCAGGGTCATACAGATCCCAAGGATCCACTGTATCTCCATGCGAGTATTGTGAGTGTGTTGGAGAAGGCAATGGTGGTGGACTATTGTGTGGAGGTGAAAAAAAAATGTGGCGAATGAGGAGAAGTAGAGAGAGGTGCTGGTTTCTCCTTTTGTTTTTGAACCTTTGCTGGTGGTTGAGCATAGTCCAATTCCTCTTGAAAGGCCAGCTTTCTTTTAGTCTTTAAAGGAGGTGCAGTAAGAATTCTGCCAGTCTCTTTATGTATATGGATTCTAGATTGTCTTTTATCCATAACCTCCAATATTGCCTGAATCTCTGTGTCCTCATGAGAAGGCTTCTAAGATTCTTGCATCGGCCTCAAGATTTGTTTAAATTTACTCAAAAGTCCTTGTTCTGCTTGTGTATGTGGATTTTTTCGGTTCTGAAGTCTGAATCTTTTTCGGTCCCGAAAATGAAGTCTGCTGTTTTGGCTACAAAGCATGATGTCAAATCTTCGGCTCTGAGGACTGAGGACGCTTACCGGAGTCTGAGGTGGAACTTTTAACTGACTTACTCGACTCCGAAGTGGACGGAGGAGTGGCCTTTTTCGGCACCAAACCCAGAGGTCTGTCACCTACAGTCTTTTTTCGGGCTGAACCATGGCCTTCCGGCAGCCGTGTACCCAAGGTCTTCGGTAGTTTTTTATGTATGGGCGTAAGGGCAGACATACTCACATGCTGGCAAGCCGTGATGGGTCTATCTTCTTCCGATTCCTGTTCGGAGTTGGTTTCTCGGATGGAACTGCTGTCTGTGCCTGTTGTTCTTCCATGACGTTGAGATGTTCTGTACTTTTCAACGCCATTTCTAATCTTCGGGCTCTGCGATCTCTCAATTTAAATTCTGCAATCCTATTCTCAGTTGTAGGAATATGGCTCCCTGTTGCAGTTACCCCCCACTTTTTGCTTGATATTGATGCTGACTTGACTGAAGTGTGCTGGGACCCTGCTAACAAGGCCCCAGCACCAGTGTTCTTTCATTTAAAAATGTACCATTGTTCCACAATTGGCACATCCCTGGTACACAGATAAGTCCCTTGTAAAAGGTACCAGTGGTACCAAGGGACCTGTGACCAGGGAAGGTCCCTAAGGGCTGCAGTATGTGTTGTGCCACCCTAAGGGATCCATCACCTAACACATGCAAAGGCACAGTCCACATGGCATCCCCCCAAAATACTGCCTGTGGCATAGGTAAGTCACCACTCTAGCAGGCCTTACAGCCCTCAGGCAGGGTGCACTATACCACAGGTGAGGGCATAGCTGCATGAGCAATATGCCCCTACAGTGTCTAAGTCTATTCTTAGACATTGTAGGTACAGTGTCGCCATATTAAGTATATGGTCTGGGAGTTTGTCAAAACCAACGCCACAGCTCCATAATGGCTACACTGAATACTGGCAAGTATGGTATCAAACTTCTCAGAATAATAAACCTACACTGATGCCAGGGTTGGATTTATTACAAAATGCACACAGATGGCATCTTAGAAGATGCCCCCTCTATTTTACCCAATCCTTCAGTGCAGGACTGACTGGTCTGTGCCAGCCTGCCACTGAGACAAGTTTATGCCCTCCTGGGGTGAGAGCCTTTGTGCTCTCTGAGGACAGAAACAAAGCCTGCACTGGGTGGAGGTGCTTCTTACCTCCCCCTGCAGGAAATGTAACACCTGGCAGTGAGCCTCAAAGGCTCATGCCTTTTGTTATAGCACCCCAGGGCATCCCATCTAGTGGAGATGCCCGCCCCTCCGGCCACTGCCCCCACTTTTGGCAGCAAGGCAGGAGAGGATAATGAGAAAACAAGGAGTCGTCATCCACCAGTCAGGACAGCCCCTAAGGTGTCCTGAGCTGAGGTGACCACTGTCTTTAGAAATCCTCCTTCTTGGTTTTGGAGTATTCCCCCAATAGGATTAGGGATGTGCCCCCTCCCCTCAGGGAGGAGGCACAAAGAGGGTGTAGCCACCCTCCAGGACAGTAGCCATTGGCTACTGCCCTCCTGACCTAAACACACCCCATAATTCAGTATTTAGGGGCGACCCAGAACCCAGGAAATCAGACTCCTGTAACCTGAAACAAGAAGAAGGACTCCTGTCCTGAAAGCCCTGCAGAGACGACGACAACTGCTTTGGCCCCAGCCCTACCGGCCTCTCTCCAGATTCAAAGAAAACTGCACAGCGACTCATCCAAACGGGACCAGCGACCTCTGAAGCCTCAGAGGACTGCCCTGAAATCTGAAGGACCAAGAAACTCCCGAGAACAGCGGCACTGTTCATCTACTGCAACATTTTTGCAACTTTCTAACAACTTTCAAAGAACTCACTCTTTCCACCAGAAGCGTGAGACTTCACACACTGCACCAGAGGCCCCCGGCTCAAGCTCCAGAGAACCAACACTACAGGGAGGACTCCCAGGCGACTGCGACCTCGTGAGCAACCAGAGACGACCCCCACAGCAACGCATGCAGAGAGAATCCAGAGGCTCCCCCTGACCGAGACTGCCTGTAACAAGGAACCCGACACCTAAACCAAGCACTGCACCTGCAGCCCCCAGGGCCAGAAGGAACCAAACCTCAGTGCAGGAGTGACCCTTCGGCGACCCTCTTCCTAGCCCAGTCGGTGGCTGGCCGGAGAATCCCCAGGTGCCCTGCCTGCACAGCTAGAGTGACCCCCGGGTCCCTCCATTAATTCCAATATAAAACCCTACGCCTGCTTTGCACACTACACCCAGCCGCCCCTGTACCACTGAGTGTGTGTTTTGTGTGCCTACTTGTGTCCCCCCCCCAGTGCTCTACAAAACCCCTCTGGTCTGCCACCCCCCGAGGACGCAGGTACTTACCTGCTGGCATACTGGAACCAGAGCACCCTTGTTCTCCCTAGGCACCTGTGTGACCTCTGCACCTGACGGGCCCTGAGCTGCTGGTGTGGTAACTTTGGGGTTGCCTTGAACCCCCAACGGTGGGCTGCCTATGCCCTAGAGAGTTGTAAGTGTTTTACTTACCTCCTAATCTAACCTTTACTTACCTCCCACAGGAACTGTAGATTTTTGCACTGTGTCCACTTTGAAAATAGCTTATTGCCATTTTTACAAAGACTGTATATGATATTGCTTTTATTCAAAGTTCCTAAAGTATCTAAGTGAAGTACCTTGCATTTAAAGTGTTCACTGCAAATCTTGAACCCGTGGTTCTTAAAATAAACTGAGACAATATATTTTTCTACATAAAAACCTACTGGCCTGGAGTAAGTCTTTGAGTGTGTGTTCCTCATTTATTGCCTGTGTGTATACAACAAATGCTTAACACTGCCCTCTGATAAGCCTACTGCTCGACCACACTACCACAAAACAGAGCCTTAGAATTATTTACTTTTGCCACTATCTTACCTCTAAGGGGAACCCTTGGACTCTGTGCACACTATTTCTTACTTTGAAATAGTATATACAGAGCCAACTTCCTACTCCCCCTGTTGCCACTGCTGTTTGCGTTATCCATGGAGCCACTAGCTATTCAACTACGGACTGGCTTGGATGGCTGTGGTATCCAGGTGGGGGCAAGAACGCACATAATTTCATTGTATGCAGATGATGCTCTAGTGTACGTCTGAGAACCTGAACAGGCGGTACCCCTCTTGTTGGGAATGATGGATGATTTTGGGCGGGTGTCGGGCCTACGTGTTAACAGGCACAAAACAGTGTTATTCCCGAAAGCAGGTCTGTCTGTGATAGAGGCTTCGGAGTTGCCCCAATTGGGCTTAACCTGGGAGACTGATCCTTTTCATATTTAGGCATCCGAGATGCACATTCGCCGCAATTGCAATTCAATTTAAACATGGGAAGAGTACTGGAGGGCCTCCGTGCATCTGTTCAGTTTTGGACCTCTCTCCCACTGTCTGTTATGGGTAGAATCGCAGTCAGTAAAATGATCTTGCTGTCTCGCTGCCTATTTGTTATGCAGAATTCACTCTGTGAGCTCCCTCTTTCGATATTCCGACAGCTTGATAAACTGCTCTTATCCTTAGTCTGGGCAGGCAAACTTTGCTGAGTTTGCATGGAAATCTTGAAATTGGACCTGGCTGACAGCGGCTTGGGACTGCCAGACTTATATTTATATTACTTGGCCGGGTTGCTACCGTACGCAGCTCGATGGTGTGAGGATGCGCCCAATTGGGAAAACTATTTGTTGGCATATAGATTTGCACAGCTGGGGCTTTTATTAGCGAAAAGACGCACTGTGATTCGATGGGCCAGTCCGCAGCCCCTGCTGCATGTTACCTGGCTAAGTGATTTAGCTGAATAAGCTACTGCAGAAGAATGCCGTTTGCGGAAGGTTCGATTAGATGAGTATGCTGACCGAGATTTGGAGCTCTGGTGTGCCATAATTAATGAGTTAACTGGTGTGCAGGAGAGCGAGGGAGAGAGTCCTTTGACTGATGCGTCTGCTTATTGAGCCTTGGTCGTGGTTTGAGCCTTGGAGTACTAGGCCCAGGGGTTCCTGCGGCATGGATGTGTGTCTTGGTGTTCCTGAGAGGGCATGCTTCCGGTCTTGCAATGCAGGAGGGTCGCCGTAGGTGGCTCCACCACCACTCCCTCACCCTGGCTACTGTGTCACTATGGGATGTTGCTGTGTTCCCTTACTGAGTGCCTCCCCTGCCATACATGCCTGTTGCACCAGATAAATGACGATCATTCGTAGCGATATCCGCTGGTCCGTCGATGCTTACTATACTTACAGTCTACTGTTGTTGGTTAATATGTTGTATAGTACTGCATTGTCTCTGAAGGGATGGGCTCTGCTCTGTCGGGCTGCTGTTGAAGTCATGTTGGTTGGGTCCCCCTAATCTAACATCACAGATGCCTTAGCTCCTTATGCGCGCTCGGTCGGAGAGGCTAAGTGGACCTGGAACTGGACTCTTCAAAATGTTATTGACATAAAAGGTGCACCTGGTCTGATATTCCCCCCCTGAAGGCACTATGTAATAATGTAGTGCACAGATGTATGTGTTTATCTTATGCATAAATAAACAAGTTAAAAAAAGAAAAGAAAGCAGAGATAGAAGAAAGATATACCTTATGAGAGCCCTGCCAGGTGAGGGAAAGAATAAAGAGAAGAACGAGAGAGAGAGAGGAACAGATAAAGGATCGACAGATTTGTCAATGCACCATGCCATAAACTTCTTCCAACGACAGGCGAACACAGTTTTGGTTGAGGGATGCCTGGCTGCCAAGGTAACATCACAGACTTCGGGTGGCAAGACGAAAGACGTCAACTGTCGCCGCTCAATCTCCACGCAAGAAGTTGCAGAGTTGACAGGTTCGGGTGGAGGACCTTCACCTACTGCTGTGACAGAATATCCGCCCGAAGAGGCAGTCTGATCGGAGGAGCTATGGCCATGTACAAAAAGTTGGGATACCAGACTTCGTGCCCAGTCCGGAGCCACCAGTATTACTCGGGCCCGGTCTTGCCTGATATTCTTCAGAACTCTGGGCAGAAGTGGTATTGGTGGGAAGGCGTACAGGAGGCCTGAATTCCGCTGGGGACGAAAAGCGTCGCCGAGCACGTGCCGCCTTGAAAGCTCCAATGCGCAAAATAGCTGACATTCTGCACTCTCTACGGAGGTGAACAAGTCCAACCAGGTTCTCCCCACTGCAGGAAGAGATGTTGCGCCACCTCCAGATGGAGACGCCATTCGTGGTCAACCATGCATCATCGGCTGAGTTCATCTGCTCTGGCATTCAAGGGGCCTGCCAGGTGTTGAACCACCAGGGAAATGCCCTGATGTTACAGCCAAGTCCAGAGACGAAGGACCTCTTGACAAAGGGTCCATGACCCCACTCTGCCATGTTTGTTGCAATACCACATGGCATTGGTGTTGTCTGTGAACACCTGCACTGCTTTCCCCTTGAGGGATGGAAGAAATGCTTTCAATGCTAGTTGAATCGTTCGGAGCTCTAGATGATTGATATGGAGTCCTTTTTCCACCGGAGACCAGATGACTCTGATCGCTGCCTCTCTCATGTGGCGACCCCATCCTAGAAGTGACGCATCTGTCATGATCATAGGATCTGGTTGGGGAAAGGATAGGGATCTGCCCTTGACCTAATCCTGATTCCTTAACCACCACTGCAGGTCTTTCGCAGTCCCATCCGAGATCTGGACCTTGTCGGAGAGATTTCCCTGATGCTGCGCCCACTGGAACTTCAGGTTCCACTGCAGAGCCCGCACCTGCCATCTGGCATTTTGAACCAGCAGGATGTAGGAGGCCATGAGGCCCATCAGCCTCCGAGACATTCTCACAAAAATCCAGGACAGAGGCTGAAACATCGGTATCATAGCCTGAATATCCTGGACTCGCTTTTCGGGAGTATATGCCCGAAACTGCATTGTATCCAGAACAGCGCCAATGAAAGGTCTGATAAAGAGTCAGGTGTGATATCGGCATGTTGATAGTGAACCCCAGCGAATGCAAAAGGTTTGCCGTAGTCTGGAGGTGGGAGACGACTATCGGGACGAATTTGCCTTCAACAGCCAATTGTCGCGGTAGGAGAAGACTGGGACCCCTAACCTGTGCAGATGAGCTGCCACCATTACCATCACTTTTGTTAACACCTGCAGGCGCACTCGTAAGGCCAAAGGGGAGCACGGTAAACTGAAAGTGCTCGTGACCTACCACGAATTATAGGTAACCCCGGTGGGCCGGCAAGACAGGAATGTGGAAGTATGTGTCTTGCAAGTCTAACGCTACCATCCAGTCTCCGGGATCCAGGGCAGATAGGACCTGAGACAATGTCAACATTTTGAACTGCTCCTTTTTGAGGAAGAAATTGAAGGACCGAAGATCTAATATAGTTCGAAGACCTTTGTCCTTTTTTGGAACCAGAAAGTAGCCGGAATGGCAACCACGACCTACTTCTGGCAACGGAACCCACTCTATAGCTCCTCTGGCAAAAAGGGCTTGGACTTCCTCGCGGAGAAGCACCATATGATCCTCCAATATCTGACTGTATGAAGGTGGCATGGCTGAAAGATGTCTGGAAGGGAGTAGCCCCTTCGGACCATTTGGAGTACCCACTTGTCCAAGGTAATGGCTTGCCATTGGGGGAGGTGGTAGTGTATCCTGCCACCTACTGGCTCTTGATGTACCTGCGGACTAGGAAGGCTTGGAGGCTGAGGAGGGGGCGGGGGTGGACTGGGTGACCCACTGGCTCGCTGATCCCCAGGAACGTGGGATCCTGCGTCCACGCAGGGGCTGTACAGCATGCATGGGTCTGTGGCCAGGAGGAAAAAGATGAGGTTGGGCCCCTTCCGTAGCCACGGAAGGGGCGAAGGCGGACTTGTTGGGTTCTAGGTGCAGGCGTGAGGTCAAGGGACCGGGCCGTGGCTCAGCTATCCTTAAAGTGCTCGAGCGCAGAGTCCGCCTTGTCTCTGAAGAGACGTGTGCCATCAAAGGGCATGTCCATCGAGGATTGCTGGACATCCCCAAAAAAGCCAGATGTTCTCAGCCAGGCGTGGTGTCTCAATGCCATAGGAAGTTGGCTCTGTATATACTATTTCAAAGTAATAAATAGTGTGCACAGAGTCCAAGAGTTCCCCTTAGAGGTAAGATAGTGGCAAAAGTAGATAATTCTAATGCTCTATTTTGTGGTAGTGTGGTCGAGCAGTAGGCTTATCAGAGGGTAGTGTTAAGCATTTGTTGTACACACACAGGCAATAAATGAGGAACACACACTCAGACAATTCCAGGCCAATAGGTTTTTATATAGAAAAAAAAAAATGTTCTTAGTTTATTTTAAGAACCAAAGGCTCAAGATTTACAAATAATACTTTAAATGAAAGGTATTTCACTCAGGTATTCTAGGAACTTTGAATGATCACAATAGCATGTCGCCAGCTCCGTCATTGCTGCCTCAACCTCCTCTAGGCTGAGGGGCTCGTCAAGCTCACGCCTCTCCCCATTGGAAACAATGGGGAGGGTCACTTCCATCAACAATGGGACCTCAATCTCAGCGAGAGGTCTGGGCTGTTCTTTGTAGAGTCGCCGGGAATAGGCAGCAAAGCTCTGCGCAGGCGCCTTCGGGGTCCGCGAGACAGCACCTGATTCACAGACGATCTCTGGGACCACCCTGTCTACCATCGGTCTGGTTGCGATCCAGTGCAGGAGCTCGCCGTGTTTGTCCCCCCACCCGTACACGCGGGCTACAGAGGCTCGCCACATATGTTTCGCTGTCTCAAGCTGTACGAAGTTGGCTCTTTATATACTATTTCAAAGTAACCACTGAAGGTAAGATAGTGGCAAAAAGAGATAATTCTAATGCTCTATTTTGTGGTAGTGTGGTCGAGCAGTAGGCTTATCAGAGGGTAGTGTTAAACATTTGTTGTACACACACAGGCAGTAAATGAGGAACACACACTCAGACAATTCCAGGCCAATAGGTTTTTATATAGAAAAATATATTTTCTTAGTTTATTTTAAGAACCACAGGCTCAAGATTTACAAATAATACTTTAAATGAAAGGTATTTAGGTATTTCACTCAGGTATTCTAGGAACTTTGAATTATCACAATAGCATGTACAGTTTTGACAATTATGGCAATAAGCTATTTTAAAAGTGGACACTTCCTGGGGGAGGTAAGTAACTGTTAAGTTCACAGGTAAGTAAAACACTTACAAGTCTCAAAGTTGGGTCCAAAGTAGCCCACTGTTGGGGGTTCAAGGCAACCCCAAAGTTACCACACCAGCAGCTCAGGGCCGGTCAGGTGCAGAGGTCAAAGAGGTGCCCAAAACACACAGGCTTCAATGGAGATAGGGGTGCCCCAGTTCCACTCTGCCAGCAGGTAAGTACCCGCGTCTTCGGAGGGCAGACCAGGGGGGTTTTGTAGGGCACTGGGGCCCCTTTGCTGTACACCCTCAGCAGCAAAGGGGCGGCCGAGTGCAGAGTGCAAACAGACGTCGGGTTTCAGATAGGAATCCATGGGGAGACCTGGGGGTCTCTTCAACGATGCAGGGAGGCACAGGGGTGGCTCCTCGGGGTAGCAACCACCTGGGCTAGGCAGAGGGTTGCCTGGGGGTCGCTCCTGCACTGGAGTTCGGTTCCTTCAGGTCATGGGGGCTGCGGGTGCAGTGCTGGTTCCAGGCGTCAGGTTCCTTGTAGCAGGCAGTTGCGGTCAGGGGGAGCCTCTGGATTTCCTCTGCAGGCGTCGCTGTGGGGGCTCAGGGGGGTAAACTCTGGCTACTCACGGGCTCGTAGTCACTGGGGAGCCCTCCCTGTAGTGTTAGTTTTCCGCAGGTGGAGCCGGGGGCGTCGGGTGCAGAGTGGAAAGTCTCACGCTTCCGGCGGGAAATGTGTGGTTTTTAAAGTTGCTTCTTTGTTGCAGAAAGTTGCAGTTTCTTGAACAGGGCTGCTGTTCTCGGGAGCTTCCTGGTCCTTTAGATGCAGGGTAGTCCTCTGAGGCTTCAGAGGTCGTTGGACCCAGTTGGATGCGTCGCTGTTGCAGTTTTCTTCTAAGTAAGGAGACAGGCTGGTGGGGCTGGGGACAAATCAGTTATCTCCGTCTTCACTGCAGGGCTTCAGGTCAGCAGTCCTTCTTCTTTAGGTTGCAGGAATCTATCTTCCTCGGTTCTGGGAGCCCCTAAATACTCAATTTTTTAGTGTTTAGGTCTGGGAGGGCAGTAACCAATGGCTACTGGCCCTGAGGGTGGCTACACCCTCTTTATGCCTCCTCCCTGTGGGGAGGGGGGCACATCCCTAATCCTATTGGGGGAATCCTCCATCTGCAAGATGGAGGATTTCTAAAAGTAAGAGTCACCTCAGCTCAGGACACCTTAGGGGCTGTCCTGACTGGGGCTTGACTCCTCCTTGTTTTCCTCATTGTCTCCTCTAGCCTTGCCGCCAAAAGTGGGGGCAGTGGCCGGAGGGGCAGGCATCTCCACTAGCTGGGATGCCCTGTGGCGCTGTAACAAAGGGGGTTAACCTTCGAGGCTCACCGCCAGGACTTACATTTCCTGCAGGGGGAGGTGTAAAGCACCTCCACCCAGTACAGGCTTTGCTCCTGGCCACAGAGTGACAAAGGCATTTATTTGTCCCCATGTGGCCAGCAACATGTCTGGTGTATGGCAGGCTGGCAAGAACTAGTCAGCCCACACTGGAAGTCAGGTATGTTTTCAGGGGGCATCTCTAAGATGCCCTCTGGGTGTATTTTATAATAAAGTGCACACTGGCATCAGTGTGCATTTATTGTGCTGAGAAGTTTGATAGCAAACTTCCCAGTTTTCAGTGTAGCCATTATGGAACTGTGGAGTTTGTGTCTGACAAACTACCAGACCATATACTCTTATGGCAACCCTGCACTTACAATGTACAAGGTTTTTCTTAGACACTGTAGGGGCATAGTGCTCATTCACATATGCCCTCACCTGTGGTACAGTGCACCCTGCATTAGGGCTGTAAGGCCTGCTAGAGGGGTGGCTTACCTATGCCACAGGCAGTGTGGGGTTGGCATGGCACTCTGAGGGGAGTGCCATGTCAACTTAGTCATTTCTCCCCACCAGTACACACAAGCTGTGAAGCAGTGTGCATGTACTGAGTGATGGGGTCTCTAGGGTGGCATAAGACATGCTGCAGCCCTTAGAGACCTTCCCTGGCATCGGGGCCCTTGGTACCAGGGGTACCAGTTACAAGGGACTTACCTGGGTGCCAGGGTTGTGCCAATTGTGGAGACAAGGTACAGTTTAGGGAAAGAACACTGGTGCTGGGGCCTGGTTAGCAGGGTCCCAGCACACTTTCAAATCATAACTTGGCATTGCAGGAGGCTGGCCTGGTTTGTAGTGAGTACCAAGGGGTACTTACACTCTGCACCAGGTCCAGGTATCCCTTATTAGTGTAGAAGAGGTGTCTAGCAGCTTTGGCTGATAGAAAAGGGTAGCTTAGCAGAGCAGCTTAGGCTGAACTAGGAGACATGCAAAGCTCCCACTATACCACTAGTGTCATATGCACAATATCATAAGAAAACACAATACACAGATATACTAAAAATAAAGGTACTTTATTTTTATGACAATACGCCAAAAGTATCTCAGTGAGTACCCTCAGTATGAGGATAGCAAATATACACAAGATATATCTACACAATACCACAAATATGCAGTAATAGCAATAGAAAGCAATGCAAACAATGTACAGTCACAACAGATTGTAATGAGAGCACATAGGTATAGGGGCAACACAAACCATATACCCTAGAAGTGGAATGCGAACCACGAATGGACCCCAAACCTATGTGAGCTTGTAGAGGGTCGCTGGGACTGTAAGAAAACAGTGAGGGTTAGAAAAATAGCCCACCCCAAGACCCTGAAAAGTGGGTGCAAAGTTCACCTAAGTTCCCCAGAGAGCACAGAAGTCGTGATAGGGGAATTCTGCAAGGAAGACCAACACCAGCAATGCAACAACGATGGATTTCCAGACAAGAGTACATGTGGAACAAGGGGACCAAGTCCAAGAGTCACGATCAAGTCGGGAGTGGGCAGATGCCCAGGAAATGCCAGCTGTGGGTGCAAAGAAGCTGCCACCGGATGGTAGACGCTGTGGATTCTGCAAGAACGAAGAGGACTAGGAACTTCCCCTTTAGAGGATGGATGTCCCACGTCGTGAAGAAGCTTGCAGAGGTGTTTCCGTGCAGAAAGACCGCAAACAAGCCTTGCTAGCTGCAAGGGTCGCGGTTAGGGTTTTTGGATGCTGCTGTGGCCCAGGAGGGACCAGGATGTCGCCAATTGCGTGAGGAGACAGAGGGGGTGCCCAGCAAGACAAGGAGCCCACTCAGAAGCAAGCAGCACCCGCAGAAGTGCCGGAACAGGCACTACGAAGAGGAGTGAACCGGAGCTCACCCGAAGTCACAAAGGAAGGTCCCACAACGCCAGAGGACAACTCAGGAGGTTGTGCACTGCAGGTTAGAGTGTCGGGGACCCAGGCTTGGCTGTGCACCAAGGAAATCCTGGAAGAGTGCACAGGAGCCGGAGCAGCTGCAAATCACGCGGTACCCACCAATGCAGTCAAGCGAAAGTAGGCAAGGACTTACCTCCACCAAACTTGGACTGAAGAGTCACTGGACTGTGGGAGTCACTTGGACAGAGTTGCTGAGTTCCAGGGACCACGCTCGTTGTGCTGAGAGGGGACCCAGAGGACCGGTGATGCAGTCTTTTGGTGCCTGCGGTTGCAGGGGGAAGATTCCGTCGACACACGGGAGATTTCTTCAGAGCTTCTAGTGCAGAGAGGAGGCAGACTACCCCCACAGCATGCACCACCAGGAAAACAGTTGAGAAGGCGGCCGGATCAGCGATACAAGGTTGCAGTAGTCGTCTTTGCTACTTTGCTGCAGTTTTGCAGGCGTCCAGAGCAGTCAGTGGTCGATTCCTTGGCAGAAGGTGAAGAGAGAGATGCAGAGGAACTCTGATGAGCTCTTGCATTAGTTATCTAAAGAATTCCCCAAAGCAGAGACCCTAAATAGCCAGAAAAGGAGGTTTGCCTACTTAGGAAGGAGGATAGGCTAGCAACACAGGTAAGAGCCTATCAGAAGGAGTCTCTGACGTCACCTAGTGGCACGGGCCACTCCGAGCAGTCCAGTGTGCCAGCAGCACCTCTGTTTCCAAGATGGCAGAGGTCTGGAGCACACTGGAGGAGCTCTGGGCACCTGCCAGGGGAGGTGCAGGTCAGGGGAGTGGTCACTCCCCTTTCCTTTGTCCAGTTTCGCGCCAGAGCAGGGCTGGGGGATCCCTGAACCGGTGCAGACTGGCTTATGCAGAGATGGGCACCATCTGTGCCCATCAAAGCATTTCCAAAGGCTGGGGGAGGCTACTCCTCCCCAGCCCTGACACCTTTTTCCAAAGGGAGAGGGTGTAACACCCTCTCTCTGAGGAAGTCCTTTGTTCTGCCTTCCTGGGCCAAGCCTGGCTGGACCCCAGGAGGGCAGAAGCCTGTGTGAGGGGTTGGCAGCAGCAGCAGCTGCAGTGAAACCCCGGGAAAGGTAGTTTGGCAGTACCCGGGTCTGTGCTAAAGACTCGGGGGATCATGGAATTGTCTCCCCAAGGTGACAATTCCATGAACTTAGACATGTTACATGGCCATGTTCAGAGTTACCATTGTGACGCTATACATAGGTAGTGACCTATGTATAGTGCACGCGTGAAATGGTGTCCCCCGCACTCACAAAGTCCGGGGAATTTGCCCTGAACAATGTGGGGGCACCTTGGCTAGTGCCAGGGTGCCCACACACTAAGTAACTTAGCACCCAACCTTTACCAGGTAAAGGTTAGACATATAGCTGACTTATAAGTTACTTAAGTGCAGTGGTAAATGGCTGTGAAATAACGTGGACGTTATTTCACTCAGGCTGCAATGGCAGGCCTGTGTAAGAATTGTCAGAGCTCCCTATGGGTGGCAAAAGAAATGCAGCAGCCCACAGGGATCTCCTGGAACCCCAATACCCTGGGTACCTTAGTACCATATACTAGGGAATTATAAGGGTGTTCCAGTATGCCAATGTGAATTGGTGAAATTGGTCACTAGCGTGTTAGTGACAATTTGGAAAGCAAAGAGAGCATAACCACTGAGGTTCTGGTTAGCAGAGCCTCAGTGAGACAGTTAGTCATCACACAGGGAACACATACAGGGCACACTTATGAGCACTGGGGCCCTGGCTGGCAGGGTCCCAGTGACACATACAACTAAAACAACATATATACAGTGAAATATGGGGGTAACATGCCAGGCAAGATGGTACTTTCCTACAGGCATCAGCAAAGGCAAAAAGTCAGGGGGTAACCATGCCAAGGAGGCATTTCCTTACAGCCACCATTGATGCAACCGATCTGCCTAGAGTCGGTCGTATCCAGTCTACAACAAATCATGAACTTAGCTGCATCCCTCCCATCTGTTACGGGCTGGGACAGGACAGTTCGGGCCTCCTCCGGAACTGCAGGCAGTACTTGTGTGATCGTATCCCAGAGAGTAAGGGAATAACAGCCCAAAAGGCATGCGGTGTTCACGGATCGCAGCGCTAGAATGTTGGAAGGAAACAACTTCTTCCCCAAATTATCCAGTGTTTTTGATTCCGTATTCGGTGGTGCGGCAGAGAATGTGCCAGATGAGGAGGAAGAAGAAGAAGAAGGCTTTCAGGCTTGGGGTGTTGGGTCAGGAATTTCGGGTCTGACGGCATAGGCCTATGGCTGCGGGTAATCGTCCTATTCACAGGAGCCCCTGTGCTGGGTCTGGACCAGGTACCCAAAAGGACGTCTGTCAGTGCTTCATTAAAGGGTAAAAGGGGCTCGGAAGAGGAAGACCCTCGCTGAAGCACATTGGTTAGGATGTTAGGCATAACGTCCACAGAAGGAACCTCAATGTCCAGGACCTTAGCCGCCCTTCTCACCACCATTGAGTAAGAGGCACCCTCCTCCGTAACCACACTAGGAGGAGAGAGCATACCATTGTCAGGGAAGGTGTCTAGACCACTGGCATCACCCAAATCCTGCACCCAGTCCATTAGGGGGTCAAGCTGGTATTCTAAAGGGTCCAGCGAATCCTCCATATTTTCCCCGTATCAATACCCACAAGAATAAGGGTCTGGATCAAGCCTGGGCCCAGGAGAGCCCATAGAGAACGGAATCTGTGTCTATCGACGTCGTTCCGGCTCCGGGTCGTCGGGTATGAGGATGGGATCTAAGTCGATTGAGAGCCCAACCGATGTCGGGAGCGTCGTCGTCTGACCCGATGCCGGGGAAGGTCGCCGTGGCACGGCCGGCATCAGGACGGATCCGCAAATGGATTTAGAGGGGCCCTCCGGAGCCAAGGCCAAAGCCGACGGCTTTAAAACCGAAGGGACCCCAACCGACTCACCTGTGCCTCGAAGGTGGGTCGGACCGCCCCAAAAATGAGATGCACAGCCTCCTAAAATTCTTTTAGTTGGCCGGTCGGTGGCTCAGGCTCCCGGGAAGTCGGGGAAGCGCAGAGCCGACTCAGAAGAAGGCTCCATTGACGGAGGCCTAGAGTGTCGACACTCTTCCCGCGTCGTATCATCCGATCAACGGGGTGAAGTCGAAGAACGCTGGTCTTTCTTAGACTTCTTTTTGTGACCCGAATGTCCCGATGACTTGAAGGACGAAGAGTGGTGGTGACTCCACGGCTGGTCTTGAGACCTCCAGCGCTGTGGAGTCGAGTGTCGGGCCACCATGAGCTTTAGGGACCGCTCCCTTAAAGCCTTCGGGTTCAGGGCCTGACACTATGAGCACGACTTCGGGTTGTGATTGTGCTCCTGACAGCATAAGCACACAAGGTGCGGATCCGTCACCGACATAGTTCGGTGAGAGGAGTCTCAGGGCTTGAATCTGGTCTTGTGGGACATCCCTCGACGCATCCACAAACTTGTCAAAAATATGACAAAAATGTCAACGTAGTCAAAAAATGACTGAGGTAGCTTTTACCCGGATCTGCGTGCAGGCGGGCGCAGAAAGAAAAGAACTGACGTCAGCACGCCGGTGTGGCGCCTTTATATGACCGCAATGTCATCACTGAGAGCACAATGCCAACAACATCCCCAGAGGTGACCGATGCCACATGACGGCACGCAGAGGTACTGCTTGAAGGAAAATCTCTGGATCCAGTCTGATGCCTGGGGAAATTCAAAGGTATGGTATCGGCAACTAGAAGTCTTTATCAGATCTGTTATTCACACTGAGAGGAATGCATGGCACCTTGTCTGCACGGATAGTATTTCCATTTAGCTTAATAACACTATGCGGGCCTGGGGATGGGTAGCCACAAACTTATAGTACAAACTTGGCACATGACTGCAACTCTGGATGGGCACAGTTGGGGTATCAACAATTTAACAAATGGAAGTGCATTATGCACACATCCAAAATGGCGGATGCCATACTTAGGGTTGTAATGAGGACCATTACAACCCTAGCGGTAAATCCCGCTTACCGTTGTGCAGAAGTCTGCCAACACACCGCTGCGGCGGCGGAATTCTGCTACAGCTATTACGACCCACAGCTCGGAATCCGCCAAATTACAGACACCAACACAAGTCCACCACACCAAAGGTCAGTGATAAACTGGCGATACCAAAACCGACACCGTCACGCCAACATGAATACGTCCACACTATCACGACCCACGAATCCACGTGGCGGTCTTTCAAACGCGGTATTCCATTGGCGTTACAAACCGCTGCGCTCAAAATACACACACATTTACAAAACACAACCACATTGGACAATTCTAAATACACACACCAGATACACATACACACACCACACCCACACCGAAACACACAATCCAATACAAAATACACACCCACATCACCCACAAACCCTTACAACCCAAATTTCGAAAGAAGGTCAGAGAGACACACCAGCAGAAACCATACCAGCATCCAGACACACAACATCATCACTCACACAACAACCATGCACCTCAAACAACACATCCCCTCACACATCACAACACACACCACCTCACACTCCACCCACACCACATCATGGCACCTCAACGACACCCCAGGTTCTCTGAGGAGCTGCTCAGGGTCATCGTGGAGGAAATCATCCAGGTAAAGCCACAGCTATTTGGATCACAGGTGCAGCACACCTCCATTGCTAGGAAGATGGAGCTATGGAGTAGAATCGTCGACATGGTCAACTCAGTGGGACAGCATCCAAGAACTAGGGATGACATCCGGAAGAGGTGGAACGACCTACGGGGGAAGGTGCGTTCTGTGGTCTCCAGACACCAGATTGCAGTACAGAGGAATTGCGGTGGACCCCCACCTCCTCCCCTACAACTAACAACATGGGAGGAGCAAGTCTTAGCAATACTGCATCCTGAGGGCCTAGCACGAGTAGCAGGAGGAATGGACTCTGGTAAGTCAACTCTTAACTATTATATCCCCCACCCTACCTGCATGCCATCACATACTCCCACCCTCACCCCCATCACTCCAACACCTCACATATGTCCCACTATCACAACCCACCCATCCCAACACTAAGCCCTGCATGCAACACCAAAGCATGTCCACTACAGATACCCACACAAACCCCAAAACAAATATCACACAAGGACCTAGACAAGAATGCAAGCACTGGAGTACAGGGTCACTCACCCATTGCACACAATGGCACACACAGATGCAATAATCATGCCTTTACACCCCTGCAGGACCCCTACCCAACGTCACCAGACAGGAGGTACCAGACATATCCACTCCCCAAACAGAAGAGGCTCACAGTGATGACAGCAGCTCTGCACAACTGGATCAAGATGACCAGCCCGGCCCATCTGGGACCTCGGGACAGTCTTTTCCCCTGACACTGTCACAAGCCACCACAGAGTCTCCCCCCTCAGGAAACACCAGCACAGCACCCACCCAGTGGGCCCATCCCTCTGTCCCCAGGACACGTCAAGCAGCAGTGTATCCACCACTACAGGGAACCCAGGCAAACCCACCACCCCAAGAAAATCAGGGGGCAGTGGCAGTGGGCACACGGTTCGGGGGACAGAGGAACAGGAAAACAGGGAAACTGAGAGGACTGCTGTGCGACAGGGGAAGGACAGGCCCAGGGAACGCACTCTCCACATGGCCCTCTCCAACATCATGGGAGCGAACCATCATTCCTAAGAGACTATGGCAACAGTACTGGCCAAGTTTCAGGAGACCCAGCGGCAGAAGGAACACTATCTGGGGATCAAGGAGGAACTCAAGTCCATTAACACCACACTGGTCACCATTGCAGGGGTGCTGCAGGACCTTGTCAACACCAGGAGGGACACTGTGTTACAACAAGGGGCCCCTGACACTAGCCTGGAGGATGAACAGCCCTCCACCTCCGCTAGTGGACAGGAGCCCCCCCCCCCTTCCCCCCCACCCGCAGATGGAAAGCCACCCTGCAAACATTCCTGAGATCCTGGAACAAGACAGAGAACATTGCCAAGAACCCCGCCAGGAAATGAGACCCCCCTGAATGTCACCCTTCTGTCCCACTTTGTCACCCTGTCTATTCTTCAACTGCCCTTGCTCCACTTCCTATGCCCCTTTGGACAATGCACCTGTGAAACAAATAGACTGGACTCTGCCATGGGCATTCCTCCACCATCACCCCTGCCCATTTTACAACCCCCTCCACTTCTTTGCACAGAGATAAACACACATCAATCACAAAACAATCTGGAGTCAGTCTGTGCTTTCACAAACGTGTAATTGCAATAACTATGGAATATAACAGTGTCAATTTAATTGTTCACATACCGATGAAACACAGCTCTAGGGCTGGAGGAAATATAGCAGGTCACAAAGTGGGACCCACATCTCTTAAATGGAAAGACCAAGTGACAAGTCAGGGTCCATACACTGAGTGAAAATGACAGACTTATGATAGCTCAAACAATAGTATGAGATCTGTGAGGCAGTGACATCTTACCTGTGTCTCACTGGAAGTATTGCTGGATAACGTCGTTTCTGTTCTTGATATCCTCTTCTTCTTCCTCCTTTTCTTCACTTTCCACAGGCTCCACAGCTGCCACAAGACCACCAGCTGGACCATCCTCCTGCAGAAAAGGCACCTGGCGTCGCAAAGCCAGGTTGTGCAGCTTACAGCAGGCTACGATGATCTGGCACACCTTCTTTGGTGAGTAGTAGAGAGAACCAACTGCAATATGGAGGCACCGGAACCTGGCCTTCAGGAGGCCAAAAGTCCGTTCTATCACCCTCCTAGTTCGCCCATGTGCCTCATTGTAGCGTTCCTCTGCCCTTGTCCTGGGGTTTCTCACTGGGGTCAGTAGCCATGACAGGTTGGGGTAACCAGAGTCACCTGCAAATGTCGAGGGACAACTGTTAGACACACACTAACCCGTAGGGACAACCCCATACCCAGACACCTATTCGCACTGTATAGGGTCCTTGTCCTCATCTATTAGCTACACACGGTGCCTCTGGAGTTGCCCCATCACAAAGGATGCTGCTATTCCTCAGAAAGTAAGCGTCCTGGACTGAGCCAGGAAATTTGGCATTCACATGGGAGATGTACTGGTCGGCCAAACACACCATCTGCACATTCATCAAATGGTCGCTCTTCCGTTTTCTGTATACCTGTTCACTCCTGCGGGGGGTACCAAGGCCACATGTGTCCTATCAATGGCACCTATGATGTTGGGGATTTGTCCCAGGGCATAGAAGTCACCTTCCACTGTGGGCAAATCCTCCACCTGAAGGAACAGGATGTAGCTGCGCATGTGTTTCAGCAGGGCAGACAACACTCTGGACAACACGTTTGAGAACATAGGCTGGGACATCCCTGATTCAATGGTCACTGTTGTTTGAAAGGAACCACTTGCCAGGAAATGGAGTACTGACAGGACCTGCACTAGAGGGGGGATCCCAGTGGGATGGCGGATAGTTGACATCAGGTCTGGCTCCAACTGGGCACAGTTCATGGATTGTTGCACAGGTCCACCAGCGGTCTGTACACCAGAGGATGGCGCCATCTCATCACCTGCCCCAGCAGACGTGCCCTATGGACGAGAACAGCGAGCAGAGAGTCAGCCAACACTGAGGTACCACAAAATGTAATTTGCACACATTTATTAATCTGCAATGTGCCTGTTACTGTGTGTATGCAAGGCCTACATTGGTGTGACGCAGTTAATATCAATGCCATGTGGCCCCCTGAAATCGCGGTTGCCTGACCTGTACGGTGGGACAAGGGGACATGAGGTAACTGCGCTGGTGTTGTACACCGTCGCAATAGGCGGTCGAAGGCCGTGGCGCAATCCTGCATTGGTTAACATTGGACCCTATGGGTCCCAGGAGCTAATGACGATGTACGCCAGCGGTGACGGTACGCACCGCCGCAGACGTGACCGCAATTTTCTGTCTGTTCCCTCACTGGATACCGGACCTTCAACAGGAGAGGACCTACACTGCAAGTGCTGCTGTGACCTCAGTCTGGAAGCGACGATGGCTTGGTCTGGGGAAAGGGCCCCTGCCTTCACTTCGGAGGAGTTAACTAGTGGATGGGGTCCTCCCCCAGTACACACAACTAAAACGGTCCTCCAGACAAACAGGTGAGTACACTGTGAGAATGCTGCATGGGCTATGTCTGTTTGAAGTGGTGTGGATGGATGATACATGGGGGTGGGGGGGGACTGAGGCCTGCATGAGCAGACGGTGAGTGTATGTGCGTCAGGGCAAGGGTGGGAACGTGGGCAAATGGGTAAGATGGTCCGGACAGGTAAAGATTTTCCATTTCCCCTGTACTATTCCTCTAGGTCAGCGCCCACCAGAAGAAGGATATTTGGCGTGCCATCGCCAAGGACGTCCCGACCCTGGGGGTCCACCACAGACAGAGCACCCACTGCCGTAAAAGATGGGAGGACCTTTGCCGCTGGAGCAAGAAGACGGCGGAGGCCCAGCTGGGGATGGCCTCCCAATGTGGGAGGGTTGCCCGCCGCACCATGACCCCCCTGATGTACCGGATCTTGGCGGTGGCGTGTACGGAGTTGGATGGACGCTTGAGGGCATCACAGCAGCCAAAGGGGTTGAGTACAGTCACAGTCAGTTGACACTGCGTGCATTACAAGGTGTCTGGGTGGGGGAGGTGGGCAGTGGGTTCCCCTAGGCCAGGGCGAGCTTGGTAGGCAAGGTCCCTTGTGAGGCAGGTTCAGTGGAACCCCCAACTCCACTTGTGGTTAGTGCCATCTACACCTAGTCAGGGCTCCTGTGACTTCCATGTGTGCAGCAATCGGGCTTAGGCCTTGAACCCCATGGGCATGTGAATAATCTAGGAACTTTAAGTGCATTGCGTAGTGCAGAGGGGTGCTGTGTCTGTATTGTCCGCCAATGGTAGTGGTGTTGCACGCACTGAACATGTCTGTCTTCTGTCTCCCCCACCCCCTCTTTTTGCGGTCTCCCTGTTCTTCTGTGCAATAGCATCATCAGGCGGAGGAGCAGTGGCACCGGAGCAGGAGGGAGCTGCATCCCACTTGACCCTGGAGGGCGAAACAATGGAGTCAGAAGCCACCAGTGGGATGGACAGCGAGGGGAGCATCACAGCGGGGACAGGAGGTGACAGCAGTGACAGTGACTCCTCCTCTAATGGGAGCTCCCTTGCAGTGGAGGGCCCCTCTGTGCCCCCCGCATCAACAGGTACAGCTGCCACCCCCCCCCCCCTACCAGCACCACCCTCCCAGCAGTCCCTCAGCGTGTGTCCTGTGCCCGCTCACCCAGGAGGGTGGGCAACTCCTTCGCCCCAGGCACCTCAGGCCCTGCCCCAGTCAGCCCTGCTGCCCTCAGTGAGGAGGCTATTGACGACCTGAGATCCCTCACTGTTGGGCAGTCTACCATTGTGAATGCCATCCAGAGTGTTGAGAGGCATTTACAACAAAGAAATGCATACCTGGAGGGCATTCATTCTGTCCAGGCAGCCCAACAGAGAGCATTTCAGGGTCTGGCCTTAGCACTGATGGCAGCCATTGTCCCTGTGTCCAGCCTCCCCCAACTTCCTCCACCCAGACCCAATCCCAAGCACACCATCAGACCAGCATGCACACACATCAACACACAAGGGTGGCTCAGGCAAACATAAGCACCACACATCCCACAGGCACTCACACAAGCATCATCCCCATGCAGACGTACCAACATCCACTGCCTCCACTGTGTCCCCCTCCCAGTCTCGTCTGCACTCACACCTGCATGCACTACATCTTCAGCCACTACCTCCATCACCAGCATGCCCATCACCACACACCGCTCACGTGCACTCACCACCCCACTACCATTCACACATCCCCTGTGTCCTCTACCAGTGTGTCTGTGAGCCCTCCTACCAAAGTACACAAACGCAGGCACACACCCACCCAACAGCCATCCACCTCACAACAGCCTCCAGCCCATGCACCTTCACCCAAATTCAGCAGACGTACACCTCCTACAACCACTACCTCTTCCTCCACTCCCAAACCCCCTCCATCTACCTGTCCCAGTGTGTCTAAAAAACTTTTCCTGGCTAATATTGACCTCTTCCCTACACCTCCCCCAGTCATTCCCCTAGGGCCAGGCTTTCCAGGTCCCATCCCAGCACCTCAGCCATCACATCCCCAGGCACAGTGGTGCCAGCAACTGGGGGCTATTGGAGTGCACCAACCATCAGGGCTGCCAGTGTGCCACGGAGCGAGGACAAGGACATTCCGCCACCTGCCAAGGTAAAAAAGTTGCCCACATCCCTGAGGGAGAAGCAGAAAACACCTCCCACCAAGAGGTCAGGGAAAACGAAAGGGGATAGTGGCAAGACAGCTGAGCCACCATCAAAGGTGGGAAAGGGCCAAAAACTGAAGGTCAGGTCAGGAGAGGGCATGGTGGCACCGACTGAGGGACCAGTGCCACACCTTCTGTCACCTGCACCGCCACAGACCCCGCCGCCAGCACCGCCGCCACAGACCCCGCGCCTCCAGCACCGCCGCCACAGAGCCCGCGCCTCCAGCACCGCCGCCACAGAGCCCGCGCCGCCAGCACCGCCGCCAAAGAGCCCGCGCCGCCAGCACCGCCGCCAAAGAGCCCGCGCCGCCAGCACCGCCGCCACAGAGCCCGCCGCCAGCACCGCCGCCACAGAGCCCGCCGCCACAGAGCCCGCCGCCACAGAGCCCGCCACCACAGAGCCCGCCGCCGCCACAGAGCCCGCCGCCAGCACCGCCGCCAGCACCGCCGCCACAGAGCCCGCCGCCAGCACCGCCGCCACAGAGCCCGCCGCCAGCACCGCCGCCACAGAGCCCGCCGCCAGCACCGCCGCCACAGAGCCCGCCACCAGCACCGCCGTCACAGAGCCCGCCACCAGCACCGCCGTCACAGAGCCCGCCACCAGCACCGCCGTCACAGAGCCCGCCACCAGCACCGCCGTCTCAGAGCCCGCCACCAGCACCGCCGTCTCAGAGCCCGCCACCAGCACCGCCGTCTCAGAGCCCGCCACCAGCACCGCCGTCTCAGAGCCCGCCGCGACTGACACCGCCGTAAGCACCGCCAGCGGCCCCACAACATCTTGAGCCAGTGGCACCACCGCAGACATGGCTGCCATTCCCAGTGGTCAGTCGTCCGAGGCTGGTGGTGAGTTCCAGGAGTCTGGGCAGCTTCCATGAAGCATCACTGTCATCACAGTTGTCACCTGCATATGGAATGCGAAGCCGCAGCAGTGTGGGGTATGTCTCTGCCTCCATGGCGTATCAAGCTACCTGTACCTCTGCAATCTTGTGACACACACACACACCCAGGCGAGTGTATTGTTGCGGCCACAATGCACATGGAGCACTGTGGGCACAAAGCTCACTTCAGAACCAGTGGAGTATCACATCCACTACCCTAGTCCTTGGCAGGATGAAGCACTCTGGGCACAATGCCCCCTCCAGAACCAGTGGAGAAAGACATCTACTACCTCAGTCCTTGGCAGGATGAAGCACTCTGGGCACAATGCCCCCTCCAGAACCAGTGGAGAAAGGCATCCACTACCTCAGTCCTTGGCAGGATGAAGCACTCTGGGCACAATGCCCCCTCCAGAACCAGTGGAGAAAGGCATCCACTACCTCAGTCCTTGGCAGGATGAAGCACTCTGGGCACAATGCCCCCTCCAGAACCAGTGGAGACTGTTATCCACTTGAGAGACTGTGGCTTTGCACTCCCCAGGATAGAGCAGTGGGCAAACCACCCACTTGAGAGACTGTGGCTTTGCACTCCCCAGGATAGAACAGTGGGCAAACCACCCACTGGAGAGACTGTAGAAGTGGCTTTGCACTCCCAGACGTAGAGCAGTGAGCAAACCACCCACTGGCGAGACTTGAGAGACTGTGGCTTTGCACTTCCCAGTATACATCAATGGGCATGGAGCCCACTCGTGGAGCAGTGGCACTGGGCATTCATCTGGCTGAGGTGCCGCCCCTCCCCCTCTCCCTGAAGTGCCTGTATATTTTCTATGTGATGCCCCTCCAGTGTTCTCTCCGTTTGGAGTCAGGTATCTAGTGTGGGCCTTGCCCATGCATTTTGGGCCCAGTGGTCCACGGACAATGATTGGTGCACTATCCGGACTTGTGTAGTTGGTGTACATAATTGTATATACTGGTTTTGAGTTTTGACTAATGGATTTTTATTGATTACAATCATTCAAATTATTTCCTTTTGTCCTTGCGTTATTCAAGGGGGGTGTATATGTAATGTTGCAGCATGTATTTGTGTGTATGGTGTTGTGGGTGGGGGTGTTGCGTGTGTGTGTGTCACTCTTTTCCCTCCCCCCTCCTCTGTGTTGTAGGTGCACTACTCACCGTGGTCGTCGCCGTCGTTGGAGCTCCTGATAGAGGAGCAGGAAGACCATCGCCGGAAGTATCTGCAGTTCTGGCTCCATGGCGTCCTGGTTCCTTGTGGGGTGTGGAGAGGTGTGTGATTTTCCCTTCTATGTACTGTTTACGCTGTGTTTTTATTCGCATTGGTTCCACCCCGGAAAAGGTGGCGGATAGCCGTTCTGTGATAAGGTGGGCGGTACATTGTCTTCCACCTGTCTGTTGGCGGTGTCCGCCGCGCTGTTTGTGTGTACCGCTGTAGCGGTCAGAGTGTTAAAGTGGCTGTCTATGTTGGCAGTTTCCGCCGTGGTCGTAATCCCATTTTTTTCCCCGACGGCCTGTTGGCGGTATTACTGCTGCTTTAACACCGACCGCCAGGGTTGTAATGAGGGCCTTAGTCTAGTCGTCCGTATCAGGACCGCAGGAGATAAAAGTATGCTCCTTTATGCACATCCCAACGCAATTTGCTCTGGCAGTGCCAGTAGCGAGATGCCACGTTACTAGCCATTGGTGGACAATCCTAGAGGTGTTCCACTTGTGCAATATTTGCACTTTACATAGGTAAGCTTGCAGTCCCTTATACATACGACAAAGGGTTATACCCAGTGTAGAATGTGTGGTGGACACAGTGCACACATTTTTAGACAATGGATATACTTTTGAAGGCTATCAGGGTGGAGGGAATGAGGAGGATATCACTATTTCCCTAAAGGTTCATTATTTAGGCCTTTTTAGAGACTGTCCAGAAATGTTACATAGAACACTGGAGACATACCTACAGATGTAGTAGCATGATTTGCAGGGCATGAGTATCAATTTCACATTAGGAAGTATAGTCTCTTCTTGGGCGAGAGGGTGGCATGTATATGTCTGACATAATGGCGACAGCAATATGTTTCTTACAGAATTTATTGTATACATTACAGCATATGATGCACATGTCAACGTTTGCCTTCACCCTGACAGAGATTTACATGCACGCTGCTCAGAGGCAGCATACATTTCACTAACAGTATTTCATTAGGACAGTATTGCCTAATATAAACTGATAAGGTTTCTCCAAACTATCTACCATGGCATACCTTCTTTGCCTTGGTAGGTGAAATTGCAGACAGCTTGTTTGTCTTGAAGAGACCCCTATTAAAAAAATATGAGGATCGAAATGTCAACTGTTTTACTGGAATTGTCCGAATGTACATATTATATTGTGCCCAGTAGTCAATGATTATATTTTGCACGTTTTTATTTCATTACAAAAGTTCAGACATCTCTTTGTGTATATGGACCATTGTAAATAATATACTTCACTTTATTTCGGTGACACATATATGGTTGTTTAACAGTAAAATGAGCAGTTGGATAATGGAGAGATTGGATTTGGTGTTTGGTACACTAAAAAGAGCACCACTAAACAATTGTTGCTTTTCTGTATGTGATACCCCAGTTTATTGTGGGCATACAGGGTTGGTCTTGTCTATAGTTACATGGCTCTGAGCTTAGCCAGAGATCCATACAGGCGAGCATAGCAGCCCTAGACTTGGAAGAGAGGGTGCTAGCTCTGGCTGAGAGAAGACTGGCACTAAAGGAAAGGAGAGCCAGACAGAGCCTGGAGCTGAGAGAAGATGGTGGCATCAAATCTGGAAGTACTGAATGGGTGCCCCTGGTGTACAGTTGCCCAGAGTGGTTGTCCCTAGCTCTGTTCCAGGGGATGCCATTGACAGTGGCTAGCCTCATATTAGAGAGCTCTCAAAATGAGTAAGGTGAGGACACAACACTGGGAACACCTCTGTGGGAGTTAGTACCAGGGGTTGGTAGAGATATGGTACTCATACTGGAGGATGAGGTAGATGAGTCTTACACCAAATGAATGCAGTACTTGTTGAGCTTTTTGGATTAACTCCGGAAGAGTACAGGCAAAAACATAGATCCCTTCAGAAAGGCACTACAAAAACATGGGTAGACTGACACCTCGCTTAAGGGACTAGATGAGTGGATTTAGGACAACAAAGTAGATACATTTGAAGGACTTTACAATCTGTTGGTTAAGAAGCAAGATTTTAATAAATTGTAATTCAGAGAAGTTTACACCAGCATATGGTGGACTCTAACCTGTCTAGCACCAACTAACTCTGCAAGATAACTGATGAGTGGGTAAAAGCAAGGGCCCCTAAAAAGACCCTGAGTGGTAACCAGAAGGAAAGTGTTGAGGCCTCCTCTTAGAGGAACCCTGGGTAAAGGAAAAACAAAAGAAAAGAAAGATAGCCTTAAAGATTCCCTAAATGTAGAGAGAGTCAAGGAATCCAGGATCCTGAAACTTTACACCTACACTCTACCTCACTCTCACTGGTACACATCCCCTGCATCCACAATACCAGAGCAGGGGGCAGCTTGTTTTTGCTACATTGCACCCAAGACCGGGAACAACCTCCACAACACATCAGAGCCTCCACCTCACTTTTTGACCTGGCTCTTCAAATCACACCATGAGGACCACTCACCAACACACCTGAATAAGCGCCGGGATACTTTCACAGGTGATTAGTGCGCTATGCAAATCAACATAGCATAACAACTTCACCAAAACCTCAAACCCTATTTGACGCTGCCCATAATATAAGTGTATTGTTTATCATGTGTATGTGCAACATGGACTCTCAAATAGCACAATTTTTCCAATGCCCTTGCTATCTCCACATTTGGCAAGCTCTTGAAGGAAAAGGTATTGTTTTCTGACTATAAATGAAACGGTCAGAGTCCTGAACAAACAAGTTGAGACTGCAACTCAAATATGGTATCGAACTCAAATTCTGACAAAGATACATTAAAGTGGTATCAGCATAGACATACATTCAAAGACATTACATGTGTGACAAGCCCAAACCTAATACTACACATGTGCCATTTCTTTCAGGTGCATCGCAATCAACTCAATTGCTAGGGCAAACAGCAAGGACGACAGTGGGCATCTTTGTCTGGTGCCCCTCTGCATGTCCCAGCGCTCTAACACCAGTCCTCCAATTCACACCCGCGCAGTAGTCCTGGAGTGCAAAAATGTAACCTGATAAATTTTGGCCCAAATCCCATACGGCTTAGCACTGCCAACAAATACTCTTAAGCTAACGAATCAAAAACTTTCTTGATGTCAACTGCCACCAGTATGCACTCCATCACTGTGCTCTAGATAATAGGTATTGAAGGATAGTGTGCCCTGAGTGGGCAAATAGCCATATTGATGTTCATGTATCAGAGAGTTTGCCCCACCAGTCAACTACCGAGCATCTTGGCCAGTTCTTTTTGCATTCACTTTTATAAGGGGAAAGGTGCCTATGTGAGCTAGGAGACAGAGGGTCTTAGAATCATTTAGATGTGTCACAAACATCCTGATGGCCAACAGTTTATTTTTCTGACTTTTTTCTTGAGAACAAAATTTAAACCATGTGACAACCTGCTTTGCTTAATTTCCCAGGGTCCAGACTATGACTTACTGTCCTCTGACGAACCATCATGGAAATCTACTAACAACTGCACTTAAACACATATGATTAACACATGAAAAGATCCCAGGTTCAAGAAAGCAAGAACCAGTGGATATATAACTATAATAAAGCATCAATGTGAACAAGATGCTAATTAAAGTGACAAGTGTTTTCACATCAGTGATATATTTTCGCTGGTAAATTTGCCATAACCAGGCCGCACAACCACAACTTGCCTTGCTGAATTACGAAAAGAAAAAGAGGGTTGCCTGAAAAGTTAAATTGCCCCAGATAATGGAGCAAGGGGAAGCAGGCTGTGCCAACAAGTTAAGTTCCCTGGGTAACACTATTTCTGGTGGAAACTTTACCCAACTGCAAATAAATCTCCTGTAAGATATCCCTTGATGCAAGAATGGATGCACAGGATTATTCAATAACGCTTCTGTATGTGTATAGGTGGTGCTGTGTGGCTCAGTACAAACCCAGAAGTGAAGAGTGGAGCCTTATGTAAGTGCCATCCGTGAGCACTGATGTCAGTTTATTGCATCTTTCTCCATTCTTCACACATGGAGCAGAGAACAAATTGTCTGAGACAGTATGTTGAATTCACACATGGAGCACAAAATTTGTCTTGAGACAGTATGTAAAATTTCTAACTTTGTTAAAAAAAAAAATTAAAAAAAAAGTCACTCCACAAAACAGGAAGGCGGTAGGGCGTTAGGCAGTGTCCACCAGAAAGAGCACTATCAAAAGGGAAGTAAGTTGTTGTTCTGAAGGATATTTCTAACCACAGAGGTTTCATCTTTAGAATAGATACCACAGCATTGCCTCCCAAATGTGGAGGGTCCAGGGAGTGGACTCAGACCAAAAAGTCTAGCAGACAGAACTGAGAGGGTGAACTGAAATTCCAGACCTGGCTGTCAAGGCAGTAGTGTTTCATGAATGTATACACAGACACCCACGTTGCAGTCTGACTGATGACTAGAACAGGAACCCCTCTCACTAAAACTGTAGTAGCAGCCTTGCTCTGACAGGATGACTTTGCATGCTTTCTGGGAGCTGCCTCTTGAACAGTGGATAGCATATTTTGATCCAGAGGTTTATCAGCCTTGACAGGGAGTTTTTTTTTTTTTGCACTGCAACATCTTTTTTCCCCCCATGTGATGGCTCTTTGCAGTTGATGTAAAAGCTCAGTGGCCTCTTAGGTTCTAAAAGATGGAACCTCATACTCTTTCACGGGGTGAGGCAGGATAATAAAAAAATAATATGGGCAGAGTGATTGAATGGCCAACCTGGGAAGGAAGTCACAAACTCCTAGTTACTCAGAACCAATGTGTCTGGGGAAAAAGGTGGTGCAGAGTGGTTTCATTAAGAGTGCTTGCAGTTTAGTCACACTGCATGCTGACTTAATCACAATGACAAAGATGATTTTAAGTGTCAAAAGCCTTAAGGAACAGCTGTGCATAGGCTCAAAGGGCATGCATATGAGTAATGTCAAGTCCAAGTTCAGATTTCATTGAGACATTGCTTTGTGCAACAAAGATGGTTGGTCAGGTAAACACAGAAAGGCTGAAAGAAGAGATAAATAACCCTTCACTGTGCTCCCCACTAGGCCTTGCTAAACTAATGAAAGAACAAATAAACATTAGAAGGTTTGGACTATAATGGACAGTGTTTCATCACGCCAGGCAACAAATTTGTCCCTGCATAGATAAACTTTTGGAAGAGCATGTGGGAACCAGTTTGACATCAACCACCTTGGTTGGAAGGACAAATCCATTTAGCTGATGCTGTTAGATCTCCACACACGGAGAAGCTGGTTGCGGAGTCTCGAATGTAGGACCATGCCCTGTTGCTGAGAAAGCAGAACCTACAAGATGCACGCCTGATCGGAGGGCAAATGCTCAGAAGCAACCCCAGCTATTTAACCTGTGGGTGTGCTGGATGCCTGGGAACTGTATTTCATACAAGCGACTTACTTGCTGGAGCCTGAGCAGCGTAGATGCGGCTTCTCTGGGGCTTGACCGCTGACACCGCAGCCTTGCGTGGGGCCCTCTCGGCTGTTCCTCAGTGCCTTCACCCTACATGCAGCCCCTCCAGACCCTATGCTAGACTGATTGCAGCATGCCAACTGTGATAACCTGAAGAGGTTAGTCTCCGGCAGGTCCTCTATGACAAGAATAATTTGCCGATATTAGCACTGACGCCAAGGATCACTCCTTCCCCTCAGCTGCTTGTGCTGTCTTCACAACCAGAAGATAAGTGGGTGGGGATTGTGCTTTTACTGCCCTCTCCTTCAAACTTTGAGGTCATCTAGGTGGCTTTGATCAATCTTGTGGAGCCTTCAACCAGGAGATGGGGGTCTATTTTCACCCTCCTTAGCATTCCTCCCTCCTCAAAGCCACCTTAGACCCTGGCTGCTCGTGCTGCCCCTGTTGACCTATGGGGCAAGTAGGCTGGAGATGTTGGCCCTCTCCTAACGTAACAGAGTCAGACTCAACTGACCACCAAAACATGCCACTTATGTGGGTACACAATCGAGAATAGACAAGTATATGGCTTCTTCTACTGATGCAACTAAACAACAAGCTACCAATAACCAAGGCCCACAATCACCTGTTGTCACAGATGTGCTCAAATTCTGCAGGCCATTCAGCTCTCAAGACACCCTTCAAATCCAAGATTTGGGAAGCTGGGTCTAATGTGGTGCTTCCCCGTCAAGACCTCCGCAATGTGGCTGGCAGGGTTGTTGAGTTGCAGGGCTGAGTATCCACCTTGGAGACCGATTAATTGGACCTCAAAACCCAAGGTCAGCAAACGGATATCCCTGGTCCACAACCTTGAGGCCTGAGCTGAAGACATTGGAAACTGCTCTAGACACAGTAACTTGTGACTGGTGGGTTTCCCTGACGGTGTTTAGATCCCCCACCCTGAGACATTAATTGAAACCGAGATTAAATCATGAATTCCAGAGAGGACCCTGTCACTATGCTTTGTGATCGGACGTGTGCACCGGTCCTTGGCACACAAACTTCTTCCTGGGGCACCACCAAGACCTATCGTTGCTGAGGTGTTGAACCTTTAAGACTGCAATTTTATCCTCTGGCAGGCCCATGCACTACCCAAATTCCATTTCAAAACCAGTCACATCATGATCTTTACAGACTATACAACAACTACCCAACAGCAACGCAAATCAATAAACACCATCAAACAGAAGCTTCAAGCAATGACCCGCTGCTCTTTCCTGTGCACCTCAAGGTTTTCTATGGATCTCATACCCATTTTTTCGGCACCTCGGAAGCGGCATGGGAGTGGGCAACCGAACAGACCTTTTGACCAATGATGCTTTTGAGAGGTGTTGTGTCTCACTGATTACAGCTCCTACCTGCCCCCAAACTCATCAACATCCTAAATCCTGCAACAGGAGGGGATGAACTAGACACTGCCATGGCACCACAGATCTGGAGGTGAGTCACTCTCAAACTATTGTCAAGCTGCTTCTTCCACCTCCTGTGCCAGAAGGTGACCAGAGATTCACTTGGACAGACTCTTCCGATGACGGTGGATCCCTCATGGGTCCAGTGTAATGTTTCATGCAATTGCTTGCCAAGGGCCTACCTTTTTTGCTTAGATCCTATAAAGTAGGAGGTCCACCTCAAATACCCTGTTATGTGCTCTACTTATTTTGTTGTAGGGATTTGGGCAACTGATGCTTCTGAGGTGAAAGTGTGTGGTGGGGGATTAAGACAGTTGGGGATGGGGGTTTGGGGTTTTAATTTGGCTGTTCTTGTATTGTTTGTTGGAAATGCTCCCACACATCTGGTACCATCAATCACAACTAGAGCAACTGCTTCATCTGTCACTACATCCCCACAATTGCCTCATGACTACTTTTATCTTCTCTCCTAAAATGTAAATGGTATTTTAGATCATACCAAATGTACTGCTGTCCTTAAATTCCTCAAACACCACCAACCCAGTGTCACTTTATTACAGGAGACCCATCTTCTAGGTACTCAGTGTCCTTTTCTGCGCAAATTCAGCTATGATTGAGTCTACCACTCCGGTGTTAGTAAAGGGTTCCGAGGGGCAGCGATACAACTCCACAAACACCTCCCCATAGCAGTCACCAGGGCTATCCATGATACATAGGGCAGATATATCAGTGTGACTGCCACTTTGGAGGGAAGAGCACACAATACCCTTAGTGTCTACGTCCCCCCACTTACATAAGCAAACCTTCAGATGCCTAACAGAAGTGATAACTGAAATACCATACGGTGTGCTGATTATTGGGCAGAATTTTAATGCTGCTCGGAATCCATACATGGACGTTTTTCTACCAGTCCAGAGATCCACACTGGACACCTTCATAGAGGCAGACAAGTTCCTGGCTATGACTTATGACCTGAATCCCGGCAAAACTCCAGTTCCAGGTGGATTTTCCCTTGAATATTACTTCAACTTCCACAACATTGTAGCCTGCACCTACTGAGCTTATGTAACAAAGCTGAGGAAAGGAGTTTCTTCCCCCTCGAGATGGACCTAGCCATCATTGTGTTTAATCCCATATCAGATCCCCCGCCGTTCAAATGCACCTTTTACTAACTTACCTCACTAATCAACATGATCAAAATCTATGCCAAGATATTGGCAAATAAACTGCAACTGATGCTCAATACGTTACTTCACCCGGATCAGTGAGGTTTAATGCCAAATGCGGCACACAACACTTTATTCGCCAAGTCCATGCTACCTTGACCGCTGTCCACAATATCAAAGAGGTGACGTCACTGTTGCTCTTATATTCTAAAAAAGTGTGCAGGGACTGCCTTGAGGCGAAGCTGCAGCAAATGGAATTTGGTGCCAGGTTTGTTAGATGGTGCCCCCGTACTCCCACACCTCAGCAAAAGTACTAGTTAATGGTGTACTATTCAGTAAATGTAAAGTCCGACGTGGGACCAGATAGGGGTGTCCCCTAGCCACTCTTCTTTTTGTGCTTGCTGTAAAGCCCCTAGTCTGGATAGAATGTTGCAATGTCGGACTGCAGGGATGGAAGTGGAATGATTCGATGGAGGATAGAATTGTTAATGTCCTTTTCTTCCGCGTTGACCCTTCAACTTCAGGCCCTTGAATTTCCGAAATCCTGACTCTTTGAAGATGCTTCAGAACTCTGGGTAACCCGAAGTAAATCATTCCTAGATGTCTAGCATGGCGATGCTGCCATAGTTAACTGACAATCTGAAATTCCGATGCCCCACCCTAGCTTTAAGTACTTAGGTGTTCACATATCAATGATAGCCAAGATCACACACTCTCATAACCTCACTCGTCTTCTTTGGATAACCAAAACTGAGTTCACCATTTGGTCCTTCCTTTCCTCAACATTCTTGGTCAAGTCACACTCATAAAAATTATGCTTTTCCTGTGCTTCTCATACAACCTACAGAATTTTTTGCTTCATATCCCTAACGTTTGTATAGCCGAAACTGCAGCACAACTTCACTTCTTTCTCTGGAAGGGTAAGCCCCCATGCATTGTTTCGCCAAATGTCACTGTTCTGTCTGCGATGGTGGTATTGGAGCAGGAGATGACCATCAATATTACTGGGCGTTCCAGTTCTTGGCCATGAACAATTGGCTGACTGGGGGCTTTAGGGATTCGACCTATTAGCTGGGACTGGCTTGTCTTGGAAGGGTTGATGCATTACCTGTATGGCAGGCCCATCCATCTTTCCATCCAAGAACTTACTAGAACGATTTTTTTCAAGTGACGAGCTGCCAATAGATTTCTTGGCTGGGACAAGTAACTGACCCAGCAGACTCCCCTCTGGAGCGGCAATTGCTGGATCATACAGTGGTTTTGAAGATGGGACTGGATCGGGATTATGCTGTTGGGAGATGTGTGGCTAAGTTAACATATACGCTCCTTTGCAGACCTACAGACCATTTTGCACTCTCCCCCATTCAATTCCATATATATTTACAATTGAGACGCGCTTGGGCGCTATCAACCATCCTTAACGGATTTGCCAGACTTTAGTCCCTTAGAAGCTAGATTACTGATGGGCAGTCCGAGTCAGGGAAGGATTTCCCAGCTCTACCATTCCTTAGCCTGTAATGCCCGACAGGTCAGGACCACCTTTACCTTGGGATTGATGATCTAGATGAAACAGAGTGGCAGAAAGCTTGTATGGCTTTGAGGGAACTTGTCATCTCAGCATGATTCAGACTGATCCAATCACATTTTCTCCAAGCAAGAAGGCTGAATGGGCAGGTTCGAGTGCAGAATCCTCCTCTGCTGCTGAGACAGAAGATTCTCCCGAAGGGGCAGTTGATCAGAGGATCGATGGCCACAGCAGCTTGCAATATCAGAGACACTATGCCCAGTCCGGATCCACAAGGATTACCCAAGCCTGGTCATTCATGATCTTCTTGAGAACTCTGGGCAGAAATGTCATGGGTGGAAAGGTGCACAGGAGGCCCGAGTTCCACTCGAGTCGAAAAGCATCCGAGCGATTGCTGCCTTGGAAAACTCCAATGCGCAAAACTGCTGACATTACCTATTTTCTGCAGAGGCGAAGAGATCTAACCAAGGATCCCCCCACTGCTGAAAAAGACCCTGCGCCACCTCCAGATGGAGATGCCATTCATGATGCGCTATCCATTTTCACCTGAGTTTGTCTGCTCCGGCATTCATAGATCCCTCCAGATGTTGAACCTACTGGATTATGCCCTGCAGTTCCAGCCACGTACAGAAGAGCAGAGCCTCTTGACAAACGGTCCATGACCCAATCCTGCCCTGCTTGTTGCAGTACCAAATGGCAGTGGTGTTGTCCGTGAACACCTGCACCATCTTTCCTTGATAGACTGAAGCAATGCTTTAAATGCTAGCCGGATCGCAGGGAGGTCCAAAAGGTTGATATGGAGTCCGGATTCCGCAAGAGAACAGATGCCTCTGATATCAACCTTGTAAGACGTTGGCTTGGTGTACGGTGGGTCCCTGTGGTGTTTACTACTCATACCAGGTCCAGGCAACCACTTATTAGTTAGTAACAGGGTCTAGGAAGCCAGGGCTCTCTAGGGATAGTTGTGGAGGAGTAGCCAATACCTCTCTACGAGGAGTGTAAACATTTGCAATACCCCACTAGTCACACAGTAACATATAACACATGAAAGGAACCACACAGGGTTACAAGAATAAAGGTACTTTATTATAGTATCACTAAACTAGATCACCTATAGAGAGTCTCCCAATATATGTATATATTATATATACACACAAACACAAAATCAGATTTAGGAATTAGCATATAGGAACAACAAGCATTGGCAAGAAATAGTAGAAAATAGTAAAGACCCTATGGAAGGGCCAACCCATACACTAAAATAGTGGAATAAGAAGTTAGGTCACCCACCCAAGGATGTGGAGTAGTTAGTATCACTAAACTATATTACTTATAGAGAGTCTCCCAGTATATGTATACACTATATATACACACACAATCAGATTTAGGAATTAGCATATAGGAAGAAGTTAGGTCCCCCACCCAAGGCTGTGGAGTAGTTAGTGGGGCGCTGGGAGAACTCAGGACCCCAAGAGGGGAGTACTTAGATGACCTCTAACAACTAGGACAGCACAGGTAATTTACCTGGTTTTCCCATAGGCTAAGAGGAGGACTTAGAAAAGGAACTTTGCAAGAACAGGACCAGACCAGATGAACCCAAAAGTGGTTTTGGGAAGAAGAGGACCTGCACAAAAAGGGGAAAGAGTCCAGTCCACGATGGAGTGTCCAGACTGGGCAGAGGCCACTGCCCACCCTCTGTGGGCGAAGATCTGTGTCAACGAAGGAGGATGAAGATCAGCTGCTGACTCCAGGAGCTGCAGAGAAGAACCCGGCACGGTGCAGAATATGCCCTACACCAGTCAGATTGCAGAGTGGTCAGCCGTCAGGAAGACCACCAACATGCCTTGGCAACTGCAAACCAGGGTAGAAGAGGAGTTGCAGAGCTGAAGAGAACGAGCAAAGCCCAGGGGATTCGACCCTGGGAGGGGAGTCCGGGCTGACCCTCAGCAGTCGGGAAACCCAGCAGAAGCAGTCACAGTCCCCATTGTCAACCCACTGGCAGCAGCCGCAGTAAATTGCGCTGAGCCCCAGTCAGCACACATGGAGATGAGTCCCACATCACCGGAGCAGCAAAGGAGATACTGTCCTTGCAAGGATGAAGTGCTGGAGGCTGGGGCTACTTGGAGCCTAAAGATCCCTCGGAGCAGTAGTCAACAGCCTTGGTTGCTGCAAGAGTTGCTGTGCACAGGGATTCGATCCCAGAAGGAGAGGTGTAGGAAGTTGGCTCTGTATGTACTATTTCAAAGTAAGAAATAGCATGCACAGAGTCCAAGGGTTCCCCTTAGAGGTAAGATAGTGGCAAAAAGAGATAATTCTAATGCTCTATTTTGTGGTAGTGTGGTCGAGCAGTAGGCTTATCAGAGGGTAGTATTAGGCATTTGTTGTACACACACAGGCAATAAATGAGGAACACACACTCAGACAATTCCAGGCCAATAGGTTTTTATATAGAAAAATATATTTTCTTAGTTTATTTTAAGAACCACAGGTTCAAGATTTACAAACAATACTTTAAATGAAAGGTATTTCACTCAGGTATCTTAGGAACTTTGAATCATCACAGTAGCATGTAGAGTTTTGGCAAAAATGTCAATAAGCTATTTTAAAAATGGACACAGGCACAAAAAGTACACCCTCAGCGGCACAGAGGCGGCCTGGTGCAGAGTGCAAACAGGCGTCGGGTTTGTAAAAGGATTCAATGGGGAGACCCGGGGGTCTCTTTAACGATGCAGGCAGGCAAGGGGGGGGGGGGGCTCCTCGGGGTAGCCACCACCTGGGCTAGGAAGAGGGCCGCCTGGAAGTCGCTCCTGCACTGGAGTTCGGATCCTTCAGGTCCTGGGGGCTGCTGGTGCAGTGTGTTTCCCAGGCGTCGGGTTCTTTGGAGCAGGCAGTCGCGGTCAGGGGGAGCCTCTGGATTCCCTCTGCAGGCATCACTGTGGGGGCTCAGGGGGGTCATCTCTGGCTATTCACAGGCTCGCAGTCGCCGGGAGTCCTCCCTGTAGAGTTAGTTTTCCGCAGGTCGAGCCGGGGGCGTCGGGGGCAGAGTGGAAAGTCTCACGCTTACGGCGGGAAACGTGAAGTCCTTAAAGTTGTTTCTTTGTTGCAAGAAAGTTGCAGATTGTTGAACAGGGCCGCTGTTCACAGGAGTTTTAGTCCTTGGATGCAGGGCAGTCCTCTGAGGCTTCAGAGGTCGCTGGTCCCTGTTGCAGTTTTTCTTCGAAGTAGGGAGACAGGCCGAAAGGCCTGGGGCCAAAACAGTTGTCGTCTCCGTCTTCTCTACAGGGCTTCAGGTCAGCAGTCCTTCTTCTAGTTAAGGTTATAGGAATCTAGTTTCCTAGGTTCTGGGGAGCCCCAAGATACTGAATTTAGGGGTGTGTTTAGGTCTGGGAGGGCAGGAGCCAATGGCTACTGTCCTGGAGGGTGGCTACACCCTTTTTGTGCCTCCTCCCTGTGGGGAGGGGGGCACATCCCTAATTCTATTGGGGGAATCCTCCACTCACCAGGTGGAGGATTTCTAAAAGTAAGGGTCACCTCAGCTCAGGACATCTTAGGGGCTGTCCTGACTGGTGGATGACTGCCTTGTTTTTCTAATTATCTCCTCCAGCCTTGCCGCCAAAAGTGGGGACAGTGGCCGGAGGGGCGGGCATCTCCACTAGCTGGGATGCCCTGTGGCGCTGTAACAAAAGGGGTGAGCCTTTGAGGCTCACCGCCAGGTGTTACAGTTCCTGCAGGGGGAGGTGAGAAGCACCTCCACCCAGTACAGGCTTTGTTCCTGGCCACAGAGTGACAAAGGCACTCTCCCCATGTGGCCTGCAACATGTCTGGTGTGTAGCAGGCTGGCAGAAACTAGTCAGCCTACACTGGAAGTCGGGTGTGTTTTCAGGGGGGCATCTCTAAGATGCCCGTTGTGTATTTTACAATAAATTGCACACTGGCATCAGTGTGCATTTATTGTGCTGAGAAGTTTGATACCAAACTTCCCAGATTTCAGTGTAGCCATTTTGGAACGGTGGAGTTCGTGTTTGAAAAACTCCCAGACCATATACTCTTATGGCTACCCTGCACTTACAATGTCTAAGGTTTTGTTTAGACACTGTAGGGGCATAGTGCTCATGCACCTATACCCTCACCTGTGGTATAGTGCACCCTGCCTTAGGGCTGTAAGGCCTGCTAGAGGGGTGACTTACCTATGCCACAGGCAGTGTGAGGTTGGCATGGCGCTCTGAGGGGAGTGCCATGTCGACTTAGTTATTTTCTCCCCACCAGCACACACAAGCTGTGAGGCAGTGTGCATGTGCTGAGTGAGGGGTCCCCAGGGTGGCATAAGACATGGTGCAGCTCTTAGAGACCTTCCCTGGCATCAGGGCCCTTGGTACCAGGGACTTACCGGAGTGCCAGGGTTGTGCCAATTGTGGAGACAAAGGTACAGTTTAGGGAAAGAACACTGGTGCTGGGGCCTGGTTAGCAGGGTCTCAGCACACTTTCAAATCATAACTTAGCATCAGCAAAGGCAAAACGTCAGAGGGTAACCATGCCAAGGAGGCATTTCCTTATACTCACAGCTTGTGTGTACTGGTGGGGAGAAAAAGACTAAGTCAACATGACACTCCCCTCAGAGTGCCATGCCCACAACCCACTGGCTGTAGCATAAGTAAGTCACCACTCTAGCAGGCCTTACAGCCCTAAGGGTGCACTATACCATAGGTGAGGGCACAGTTGCATGAGCACTATGTCCCTACAGTGTGTAAGCCAATTCTTAGACATTGTAAGTGCAGGGTAGCCATAAAGAGTATATGGTCTGGGTGTTTGTCAAACACTAACTCCACAGTTCCATAATGGCTACACTGAATACTGGGAAGTTTGGTATCAAACTTCTCAGCACAATAAATCCACACTGATGCAGTGTGGGATTTATTGAGAAATACACACAGAGGGCATCTTCGAGTTGCCCCCTGTATACCAGTCCAACTACTAGTGTAGGCTGACCAGTTTCTGCCAGCCTGCCACATCCAGATGGATTTCTGGCCACATGGGGTGAGTGCCTTTGTCACTCTGTGGCCAAGAACAAAGCCTGCACTGGGTGGAGGTACTTCACCCCCCCCTCCCCCCTTGCAGGAACTGTAACACCTGGCGGTGAGCATCAAAGGCTCAAGCCTGGTGTTACAGCGCCCCAGGGCACTCCAGCTAGTGGAGATACCTGCCGCCCCCACCCCCCTTGGACACAGCCCCCACTTTTTGGTGGCAAGTCCAGAGGAGTTAATGAAGAAAACAAGGAGGAGTCACCCTCCAGCCAGGGCAGCCCCTAAGATGTCCTGAGCTGATGTACCCCTGCCTTAGGAAATCCTCCATCTTGCTCTGGAGGATTTCCCCCAATAGGATTAGCTATGTGCCCCCCATCCCACAGGGAGGAGGCACAAAGAGGTTTAGCCACCCTCAAGGACAGTAGCCATTGGCTACTGCCCCCCCAGACCTAAACACACCCCTAAATAGAGTATTTAGGGGTGACCCTGAACCCAGGAAACCAGATTCCTGATGAACTACAACAAGAAGGAGGACTGCTGACCTGAAAGCCCTGCAGAGACTACAGAAAACAACTGACTTGCCCCCAGCCCTACCGGCCTGTCTCCAGACTCAAAGAACCTGCACAGCAACGCATCCAGTGGGACCAGCGACTTAGAGAACTGCCCTGTAACCAAAGGACCAAAAAACTCCTGTGGACAGCAGCTCTGTCCAAAACAGCAACAAAGAAACCATCTTTAAAGAGACTCCAGCCTCACTCCGGAAGCATGAGTCCCCAACACTCTGCACCCGACACCCCCAGCTCGTGTCTAGAAGAACCAACACTACAGAGACGACCCCCAGGCGAATCCAACGACGTGGACACCCTGAGACGTCCTCCCTGAACCACCCCACAGTGACGTCTGCAGAGTGAATACAGAGGATCCCTCTGACCTCGACTGCCTGGTAACAAAGGAACCCGACGCCTGGAAGAAGTACTGCACCCGCAGCCCCCAGGTCTGAGAGAAACCAACTACTGGTGCAGGAGTGACCAGCAGGCGGCCCTCATCCTTGCCCAGTAGGTGGCTGGCCTGAGAAGCCCCCCTGTGTCCTGCCTGCATCACCAGAGTGACCCCTGGGTCGCTTCATTGATTTCTACCTAAAACACAACACCTACTTCTCACACTGCACCCGGCCGCCTCTGTGCCGCCGAGGGTGTATTTTGTGTGCCTGTTTGCGACCCTCGCTCCCAGTGCTCTACAAAAACCCCCTGGTCTACTCCCCGAGGACGCAGGTACTTACCTGCTAGCAGACTGGAACCGGAGCACCCCTGGTCTCCAAAGGCACCTATGCTATTTGGGCTCTACTCTGAGCTCTGCAGCTGACCGGCCCTGTTTTGCTGGGTGTTTGGGGTTGACTTGAACCCCCAACGGTGGGCTGCCTATGCTCCGGAGATTGAACTTGTAAGTGCTTTACTTACCTGAAAAACTTAACCAATACTTACCTCACCAGGAACTGTTGATTTTTGCACTGTGTCCACTTTCAAAATAGCTATTTGCCATGTTTGCCAAAACTGTGTACATTCCTGTTTTAATTTAAAGTTCCATACTTACCTTTGTGAAGTACCTTACAATTTATGTACTTACCTAAATTCTGAATCTTGTGGTTCTAAAATAAATTAAGAAAAAAATATCTTTCTATATAAAAACTACTGGCCTGGAGTAAGTCTTTGAGTGTGTGTTCCTCATTTATTGCCTGTGTGTACAACAAATGCTTAACACTACTCTCTGAAAAGCCTACTGCTCAACCACACTACCACAAATTATAGCATTAGAATTATCTAATTTTGCCACTATCAACCTCTAAGGGGAACCCCTTGGACTCTGTGCACACTATCTCTCACTTTGAGATAGTATATACAGAGTCAACTTCCTACAGGAAGGGAAAGGGATCTGCCTCTGACACAATCGTGATTCGTGAACCACCATTCCAGATATTTGACAGATCCCTCTGAGATCTGGACCTTGTTGGAGAGATTCCCTGATGCTGCACCCACTGGAACATCAGGTCCCACTGCAGAGCCAGCATTTGCCATCTGGTATGTGTCACCAGCAGGATGCAAGAGGCTATGTGGCCCAGCAGCCTCAGAGTCATTCTCACCAAAATCCAGGAAAGAGGCTTAAACATCGGTATCATAGCCTGAATATTCTGGACTCTCCCTTCTGGAAGATAAGCCCGAAACTGCAATGTGTCCAGAACAGCTCAGATGAAAGGGAGCGTCTGAGAGGTAGTCAGGCGTGACTACGGCACATTTATGGTGAAACCCAGCAAATGCAGGAGGTCTGCCATAGTCTGGAGTGAGAGAAGTCAGCCGGGGCGAGTCTGCCTTCAATAGCCATCTGTTGAGATAAGCGAAGACTGAAACCCTGTTCCTCACAGATGAGCTGCAACCACTGCCATCACCTTGGTAAACACCAGAGGGGTGCTGGTAGGGCCAAAGGGGAGCACGGTGAACTGAAAGTGCTCGTGGCCTACCATGAATCTCAAGTAACTTCTGTGGGTATGAAGGGCAGGGATTTGAAAATAAGCACTCTAAGTCCAACGCTATCATCCTGTCTCCAGGGCAGATAGAACCTGAGCCAAAGTGAGCATCTTGAACTTCTCCTTCCTAAGAAAGAGATTGAGGGACCAGAGGTCTACGATAAGGCAGAGGCCCTTGTCCTTTTTGGGGACGAGAAAGTAGCATGAAAAGCAACCATGACCTACTTCTTGCACCAAAACCCTCTCTATGGCTCCCTTGGCCAAGAGAGCCGTAGCATCCTCACCAAGAAGGGAGAAGTGATCCTCCATCATTCGATTGTAGGATGGTAGCATGGGTGAAGTAGTAGTTCACACTATCTGTAAAACTCACCTGTCTGACGTGATGGATTGCAAGGTGATGGTGAATCTTGCTGTCAACTGGCCTATGGTAGGGGAGTCAAACTAGGTATGTTGAGTGATTTTGGGAGCTAAGCCATTACACAAATGACTCTCTTTCAATTCGCTCATCAAGATGAGTAAACCAAACTCGGTTTCATACAGCTCGTTTTTAGTGGCCATAATTCCACGATGTCCTCCATGGGCCACTTCAATTACTTGTTGTCACAGACTCTCTGGTATGACAATTATGGAATCTTGTAAGACAACACCTTCTTGAGTAAAAGACAGTTTGTCTTTGGCATTTTTCAACTTCTGAGAGTCACTGTCACATGTGAGTGGTTTGTGTGCGGTTTCCAGGACTGCTGTGCCAAAATGTCTTTTAGCAACAACATGTCACTATATTTACTTGTTGCAGTAATAATTTTTCACAAAGAAATAGTGGCAGGACTAATGGACTTTACAATGAAGTTAATGTAAGCTTCAACAGCTTCGGAAGGGGTACCAACACACTCTACTGCCAGCAGGGTTTTGATCTTTCCCTAGTCGGTGCACAACAGTTTAGTCATATTCCCATAGCCGCAAACCCCATTCAATTCTAGAAGGCATCTTGGCTTTTGTATTGCCAAAACTGGAAAGCAGTGCTTGATGCTCAGTTACAAGAGTGAAAGGATTTTCATATAAGAATATGTGAAAATGTTCACAAGCCCACGTCACTGCTAAACTTTCCTTCTCAGGTTGTGAATAGGCACTTTCAGTTTGTGACAAACTTCTGCTTGTATATGCCACTATAGCCCTTCAAGCATTTGGGTGTCTATTGTGATGGGTAAGGATCACATTCAACTCGGCTGGACTTGTGTCAACAACAACCTCTTCTGTATGAAGCTTTGGATCAAAGTAGGCCATCAGTTGCATGCTAACTTTTCTTAAAACTTTGTTCATATTTGTGTAAACAGTCAAATGAAGTATTTCTTTTTGTTAAGTCTCTTAAGGGAGTGCTTACTGTGGTGAAGTCACGTTTGTATCTGGAACAGTAACTGGCTAAGCCAAAGAATGAACATAATGTTGTAACATCTTGTGGTGGACTGGTGGCTGACAAAGATTGTACATAGGCTGGATCTGCTGTCATACCCTCATCAGAAAAGGTATGGCCAAAGAACTTGAGTTTTGTTTCACAAAACTGACATTTCTCAGCATTCAGAGTTAAACTGGCATCAGCAAGTAAACAACACACTTGCGTAAGAGCTTTATCAGGTCCTTTTCGGTATCTCTGAAAAACAGCGTCATCACTAATTGAAAGCATTCATGAAAGGTTGTATGTTCCATCAAATGGTATCTTGAAAAAGTGCTGCAGCTGATGATACACTAAAACCTAAGGTTTTTTATCAGGGTGATAATGTACCTGCAATTTTCTTCGAGTTTCAATTGATGATATCCCCTGTTTAGATCAGATCAAGAGAAGACTTTGGCACCATTTATCTCTGTGATCATGTCAGCAATGTGCAGAATGGCAAGTCATTCTCTTTCAATTGCCTTGTTAGCTTAAAGCATGACTATTTTGTGATGAACATTCATGCTGAAGTTCACAGATATCAGTCCCAAATCAGCAGCAGTATTGAAACTGAGCAAACGGGCACTCAATGCAGTACCTTGAATTACGTGAATGGGAGCTTGTACTTTTGTCTTTTTGCTTCTCATGGTTGCCACAAACAATCCTTGACTATTCAATGTTGTCGAAGCAGCCCATGTATACACTTTAGCCTTTGACGGTGTGAGGCGGGGCAATTGAGACAGTTCATTATATTTCTCTTCAGGCATAATATTCATTGACACACCAATGTTAATAATCCATTTACTTTTAGTGTAATCTTTGGACAATGTTTGAATGACTTTTGCGATTTTACTTGTTGAGTTTTCTTTGACTCCAATTCTTCTTTGCATGTGGCCAGTCCAACAGGTACACATTTTTCTAAGGTGAACATCTGCATGACACATTTGCCGTCTTCACTGTCACTTGTCAATGAAACTGAAGAAATCTTTGACGAAGATTTAGATAAAGATTGACCTTGTTTAGTATCGATTTACCTCAGTTGATGCTGCTGTTTGGTCTTGTGGATGTACGTAGAATGTCTCTTCTGGAACGTTCGGGCATCCATTTTGTTTTCTCGTCGTGACATACTTAGCTCTTTCTTCGCTTTGCAAAGCGATACAAAATGGTTCTCCTTCCCACAGCCTTAGACTACTTGTCCAATGGCGGGTCATTTACCTTCTTGTGGAAATGATAATCTCCATCTAAAGACACAGTTTGTCTTTACAGACACCACACTGTGTCCTTCAGCCTTGTGTTTCTACTTACTTTTCATGTTCATGACCGACTCATTCTGGGTACCTCTGGCCTCCATGTCATCAGCTTGTCGTTCAGCACATTTCTGAGTTCTGGCAGCCATGTGAACTCGCTCCAGACTAAGGCTTTCTCTCAGCATTTGTGGTTTGAATTCATTGAACTTAGTGCATGACAAGCGTATCTCAAGCCTCTCAATAGATTTCTCAATTGTTTCGCCAACTTTGTCGTTCCGAACTGAAAATATATCTTTCATAATCAATATTTGGCATTGGATTGAACTTGAGATTTAAGGTTTCTTTGATTGATTTGATAGTACGTGACTTCTTCAGTTTGCAGTAGTTTCTATATTGCCTCTTTCACTCCTTCACAGCAAGATTTTTGAGGTATTTGACAATTTTTGTCTGTTTCTTCCACTGCTTCAATTAAATCAAACATTTCTATCCAGGAAGTCCATCTGTCACCAATATTTTGCTTTTTGGCCCTATCACAGCCTTTCAGTCAGTATGACATAATTCATCAGCATTGTAAGCACAACCCTAATGCTTCTGCTTGGCTTGCAGCACCTGGTGCTGAGGTCGGCCAGCACTCTTTCCTCAGGTTTTTGGTAAGCATGATTGTATTCTTTATATATTGGATTATTCACCACCTCTGTTTCTCTGCATTTCTCAGCATCTACTCACAGCATTCTCTTGCATCTGGCTGTTGCAGCTTGTTTTATTTTCTGTACCTGGTTGTTACTGCTTTTAGTGTAGTTGAAACGTTTGATTTATAGATCAGCGTCACATAGTGGCAAAATACCTCTTTCACGGCCTTACTAACAAGTTTCTGGCCAATGATGTGTAAACTTTTCAATGTGGCTTTCGTTATCTTCAAAAGCTTCATACTGGCTGGAGTGGCGCTTTGACTCCACATACTTCAAACGTCAATCTTACCTTAGACTAAGGAACATGTGGCACACACAAGCAGGTTGCTGGACCATGGCAAACTCTCTAAGAGAGCAATGTCCTATTTGCCATCCCTAAAGATATCACAAGAGAGGAGATAGGAGCAGCTCTTAATCGTTACTTTGCCTTCTCTGGGTGGTCTTCTTGGATCCCAGTGTCCTCATTCATCACAGCCAAAAAATAAAGAGTGAGTCAAAGAGACATGTCAGATGGTCCCATCTGTCCTGTGATATGGACAAACTCCTCGGGTGAGCAATGCCATGTCTGGGGCACAGCCTTCAGCCGAGGTGTGTGCAGGACCAGCAGCGAGCGCAGGAGTCTGGAACAGAGGTGCAGTAGAGACACCAGGTCTGAAGCTGCAACAGACATGACGTCTGTGAGAGAGGTGGGAGGGGGCGAAGGACACACTCTGGCAGAAAGTTACAGAGCTGACGGATACCCTGACGCCAACCGTCCATGGCAGCAGCGTTACAGGGACATTATAGCTACGCAACAGAATTTAAAAAACGGTATAAATTCACTGAAAAAAACAAACGTTACAGGGACATTATAGTTAGAAAATAGTATTAAAATACCATAGAAATTCACTAACAAAAAAACAAAAAAAAACAAAGGTTACAGGGAAGTTATAGATGATTTCACAATTTTTAAAACACAAAAGACCACAGAGATTCAGCATTTATAGTTATTTCAAGAAACTAACTCATGCCCTAAGGTAACTATAACTTGTGCCCTCGCCGTGCACTGCTAATTAACCCACATACTACATTAGTCATGATGATATCTATGACATCACTGAAAATATCAATGCAACATTTGCAATACAGTTATCGATGAGAAAACTGTGCATGGCGGGGCAACAAGATATAGTTACCTTGAAATAACTTTAAGTGCTGAATTTCTAGGATTTTGTGAGAGTAAAATCTGAACTATAACATCCCTTTAACTTTTGGATTGTAAGTGAGTGTATATATACAGATATATTACCTTGTAACGGTCACTACTAGGTAGTTCTAGTTGGGACCTTAGTTTCTTGACTTGCCTATTCTTTAGTCGCTGGTTGACGACTCTTCATGTAATTTTCCAAAACAAAATACAAGGCTCACGTCAGCTGCTGTCTGGAAAGTTGCGGGGTGATCGGTCAAGCGGGGGCTGAGAAAAAGTGGGGTTCCCAAAACATATGTTAATTTCCAAAGGGATTTTAAACAGAAATAGCAACCGAACCACTGGCAGATTTACACCAAATTTGGCAGAAAGCTTGCTCTTCGTCCAGAAAGCGACATTTTTGTGATCTGGTGGAAATCCGTTCAGTAGTTTTTGAAATATTAAAGAAAAATCGAAGACTCTGCGAACCAGCCCGATCTCGTGCTGAGATCTGGATGGCTGCCAACACTCCAACAGGGAAGTGTTGGTACCCGTCTTGGGACTCTGCTTTAGCCGAGTCCCAGAAAAAAAGCAAAAATTAAGTAGAGGGGCCAGGGCAGGGGCACCCTGACCCTTAACCTGTTAGGTGCGGGCGTCGGCCACTGGCCGACGCCCACACACCCTCCCTGGTGCGGGTCACGACCAGTGGCCGACACCAGGAAGGGTATCAATAAATCCTCGGGTGCGTCGCACCCGAGGATTTTTTTTTTTTTTTTAAACCCCCCCCCGGGAGACACGGAAGCTTCCGTGTCTCCCCCCGCCCCCCCCTTTGTGACGTCAGCGCGCCTCGCGGCGCGCTGACGTTGCAAAGGTGTTTTCCCCATCAAAGCAGGAAGCAGCCTTGCGGCCGCTTCCTGCTTTGATGGGGAAAACGGCCTTTCTCACGTTCGGGAAGGCCTCGTAAGAAAGGGGAGTGTCTCCCCTTTCTTACGAGGCCTTCCTGAAAGTGTTTCCTGGCCCCCGATCGCAGCACAGCTGCGATCGGGGGCCAGGAAACACTTTCAGGAAGGCCTCGTAAGAAAGGGGAGACACTCCCCTTTCTTACGAGGCCTTCCTGAAAGTGTTTCCTGGCCCCCCGGTCGCAGCTGTGCTGCGATCGGGGGCCAGGAAACACTTTCAGGTTTCCTGGCCCCCCGATCGCAGCACAGCTGCGATCGGGGGGCCAGGAAACACTTTGAAAAGGCCTCGTAAGAAAGGGGGAGAGTCTCCCCTTTCTTACGAGGCCTTCTCAAAGTGTTTCCTGGCCCCCGATCGCAGCACAGCTGCGATCGGGGGCCAGGAAACACCACTAGACGCCAGGGATTTCACTTTGGGGGGGCGGCCCCCTCGGAAAACGGGCCGTAATTAATAAAAAAAAAAAAAGGTAGGTGCCCCCTGGGGATCGCGCCCACCCCCCCCAGGGGATTGTTTTTTTTAAAAAAAAAAAATAATAAAAAAAAAAAAAAATGACAGGGGGTCGCCCGTGGGCAGGGTGACCCCCTGTGGGGGCAATTTTTTTTTTAGATGTTGTAGGGTTTCCCTGGGGGCCATTTTGGCCCCCAAGGAAACCATACAACAACTAAAAAAAATAGATCTATATATAGATCTATATTTATATATCTATGTAGATAGATATATCTATGTACATGGATATATCTATAGATATATCTATGTACATAGATATATATATATATATATAGAGGTAGATCTATATATACCAAAGAGATTTATAAAGTGTGCTACTCACCTGTGAGGGTCTCAAGGCGCTTGGGGGGGGGGGGGGGCGGGGGGAGGGAAAGGGGCTGGGAGGTTCACTGTTCGAAAAGCCAGGTTTTGAGGCCCTTCCTGAAAAGAAGTAGGTTTTGGGTCTTGCGAAGGTGGGTTGTGAGGGCGTTCCAGGTTTTGGGTGCAAGGTAGGAGAAGGATCTGCCCCCGGTGGTGGTGTGTTTGATGCGGGGGACAGAGGCGAGAGAGAGGTCAGCTGAGCGGACGTTTCGTGTGGGGGTGTGGAAGGTGACTCGTTGAGGTAGGCAGGGCCTGTGTTGTGGAGTGATTTGTGTGCGAGGATGAGGATCTTGAAGGTGATCCTTTTGTCAATGGGGAGCCAGTGGAGGGATTTGAGGTGTGGAGAGATGTGTTCGTGTCGGCGGAGGTCGAGGATGAGTCGTGCTGCTGAGTTCTAGATGCGTGTAGTTTGCGCTTGAGTTTTAGAGTGGTGCCGGCGTAGAGGGCGTTTCCGTAATCAAGCCTGCTGCTGATGTGTGCGTGAGTGACAGTTTTTCTGGTCTCTGTGGGGATCCATTTGAATGTTTTTCAGTATACGGAGTGTGTTGAAGCATGAGGAGGTGAGAGCGTTGATTTGTTGGGTCATCGAGAGGGAGGAGTCTAGGATGATGCAGAGGTTGCGTGCGTGGTTGGCGGGGGTGGGTGCAGGGCCTAGCGTGGTGGGCCACCATGAGGGGTCCCAGGTGTTTTTGTGTGGGCCAAAGAGGATTATTTCGGTTTTGCTTGAGTTGAGTTTCAGGTGATTGGCTGTCATATATATATCACTTTTGTCAATATGTGTGTGGTTTCCCTGGGGGGAAAAGGGTCCGACTTGTCTAGTGGCAGTTTTAGTGCCATAAAGAAGCGCAGAAGGTTTATATGCCTACTGCAAAGAGCAAATCTGTATTTTATGTAAATAGCTGAGTACATTAGCAAAGTCTATGGAGAGATGAAGGGCACTTTTGCTGGGTGGTAATGAGGGAATCCGAGGAGGAGGGAGTGGGAGCACCAATAATGATTGTTGGACTGGGCGCAGGAGGTGCTAAAGACTGTGACGAATGGTATGTGACAAGGTGTTTTTTGAGTGTCTTGAAAGTACGTGCTGATTGAGGGAAGAAGCGCAGGTAAGGTGGCCTCTACTGTTGCACGTATCTCACACACCATCGATTTTGTGACTGTCTACGTAGGCTAGTGTTTTAGAGCAACAGTTTAGCCAATAGCAGAGATGGCATCTTGATGGATGACTGCTGCCTACACTCGGGTTATAGAGGACCGCTCTGACATAGGATCAGAGACTGAGACATCAGATACTGAGACAGCATCTGAGGGATAGGACAATGGCGCAGACTCTGGGAGTGATTTTTCAGTCAGAGGAGTCCCATTCGATAACTCCTCTTCCAGTACATTATGAGGGAGGTGATGAGGACAGTCCTGCTGTCCCTTCGCAAGCTGTTTGTGCAACTGGGTAATAGTGGGTTAGGTCAACCCAGAGAGCAGGTCAATGCGGCGGCAAGCAGAGAGAGAGTGCTCTCTTGGGAGCTCCCCAATTTAGTTCAGCCCCAAATTCCACCACCCAAATCATATTGTGGAGACATCAAAATTATCCATGGCAAAACAAACTGGTTTTGTAAGGCAGGCACCTGTGTTTTTGGTCCTGGATTCGGCGGCCATATAGAGAAACACACTAAACCCAAACATTTCTGGAAACTAGACATTCGGGGGAGTCCACAGAGGTGTGACTTGTGTGGCTTTCCCAAAGTTTTCTTACCCAGAATACCCTGCAAAGCTGAAATGTTGAAAAAAAACTAAATTTTTCTCGCATTTCTGTCACACAAACTACAGGAATATGCTGGGATCCACAATATTCCTACCACCCAGTGACTCCTCACCTGTCCTGATAAAAACACTACCCCACTTGAGTGCCTACACCTAGTGTCTGTGTCAGGAATGGATCACCCCAGGGTCAACAGCTGCCTCACGTAAGGACCAACATTGACCGTTGTGTGATCTATTCCTGTCGCAGGCACCAGGCCTAACCACACAAGTGAGGTATCATTTTTATCGGGAGGCTTGGGGGAACGCTGGGTGGAAGGAAATTTGTGGCTCCTCTCCGATTCCAGAACTTTCTGTCACCGAAATGTGAGGAAAACTGGTTTTTTTAGCCACTTTTTGAGGTTTGCAAAGGATTCTGGGTAACAGAACCTGGTCCGAGCCCCGCGAGTCACCCCATCTTGGATTCCCCTAGGTCTCTAGTTTTCAGAAATGTACAGGTTTGGTAGGTTTCCCTAGGTGCCGGCTGAGCTAGAGGCCAAAATCTACAGGTAGGCACTTTGCAAAAAACAGCTCTGTTTTCTGTGATGTGTCCACGTTGTGTTTTGGGGCATTTCCTGTCGCGGGCGCTAGGCCTACCCACACAAGTGAGGTATCATTTTTATCGGGAGACTTGGGGGGACGCTGGGTGGAAGGAAATTTGAGGCTCCTCTCCGATTCCAGAACTTTCTGTCACCGAAATGTGAGGAAAACTTGTTTTTTTAGCCACTTTTTGAGGTTTGCAAAGGATTCTGGGTAACAGAACCTGGTCAGAGCCCCGCGAGTCAACCCATCTTGGATTCCCCTAGGTCTCTAGTTTTAAAAAATGTACAGGTTTGGTAGGTTTCCCTAGGTGCCGGCTGAGCTAGAGGCCAAAATCTACAGGTAGGCACTTTGCAAAAAACAGCTCTGTTTTCTGTGATGTGTCCACGTTGTGTTTTGGGGCATTTCCTGTCGCGGGCGCTAGGCCTACCCACACAAGTGAGGTATCATTTTTATCGGGAGACTTGGGGGGACGCTGGGTGGAAGAAAATTTGAGGCTCCTCTCTGATTCCAGAACTTTCTGTCACCAAAATGTGAGGAAAACTTGTTTTTTTAGCCACTTTTTGAGGTTTGCAAAGGATTCTGGGTAACAGAACCTGGTCAGAGCCCCGCGAGTCACCCCATCTTGGATTCCCCTAGGTCTCTAGTTTTAAAAAATGTACAGGTTTGGTAGGTTTCCCTAGGTGCCGGCTGAGCTAGAGGCCAAAATCTACAGGTAGGCACTTTGCAAAAAACAGCTCTGTTTTCTGTGATGTGTCCACGTTGTGTTTTGGGGCATTTCCTGTCGCGGGCGCTAGGCCTACCCACACAAGTGAGGTATCATTTTTATCGGGAGACTTGGGGGGACGCTGGGTGGAAGGAAATTTGAGGCTCCTCTCAGATTCCAGAACTTTCTGTCACCGAAATGTGAGGAAAACTTGTTTTTTTAGCCACTTTTTGAGGTTTGCAAAGGATTCTGGGTAACAGAACCTGGTCAGAGCCCCGCGAGTCACCCCATCTTGGATTCCCCTAGGTCTCTAGTTTTCAAAAATGTACAGGTTTGGTAGGTTTCCCTATGTGCCGGCTGAGCTTGAGGCCATAATCCACAGGTAGGCACTTTGCAAAAAAACAGCTCTGTATTTTGTGAAAAAATGGGATGTGTCCACGTTGTGTTTTGGGGCATTTCCTGTCGCGGGCGCTAGGCCTACCCACACAAGTGAGGTATCATTTTTTTCGGGAGACTTGGGGGAACATAGAATAGCAAAACAAGTGTTATTGCCCCTTATCTTTCTCTACATTTTTTCCTTCCAAATATAAGAGAGTGTGTAAAAAAGACGTCTATTTGAGAAATGCCCTGCAATTCACATGCTAGTATGGGCACCTCGGAATTCAAAGATGTGCAAATAACCACTGCTCCTCAAAACCTTATCTTGATCCCATTTTGGAAATGCAAAGGTTTTCTTGATACCTCTTTTTCACTCCTCATATTTCAGCAAATGAATTGCTGTATACCCAGTATAGAATGAAAACCAACTGCAGGGTGCACCTCATTTATTGGCTCTGGGTACCTAGGGTTCTTGATGAACCTATAAGCCCTTTATATCCCCGCAACCAGAAGAGTCCAGCAGACAAAACGGTATATTGCTTTCAGAAATCTGACATCGCAGGAAAAAGTTAGAGTAAAACATAAAGAAAAATGGCTGTTGTTTTCAGCTCAATTTCAAGATTTTTTTTATTTCAGCTGTTATTTTCTGTAGGAAAACCTTGTAGGATCTACACAAGTGACCCCTTGCTGAATTCAGAATTTTGTCTAGTTTTCAGAAATGTTTAGCTTTCCGGGATCCAGCATTGGTTTCACACCCATTTCTGTCACTAACTGGAAGGAGGTTGAAAGCACCAAAAATAGTAAAAATGGGGTATGTCCCAGTAAAATGCCAAATTTGTGTTGGAAAATGTGGTTTTCTGATTCAAGTCTGCCCGTTCCTGAAAGGTGGGGAGATAGTGATTTCAGCACCAGAAACCCTTTGTTGATGGCATTTTCAGGGAAAAAACCACAAGCCTTCTTCGGCGGCCCTTTTTTCCCATTTTTTTGGAAAAAACTAAATTTTCACTGTATTTTGGCTATTTTCTTGGTCTCCTCCAGGGTAAACCACAAACTCTGGGTACCATTAGAATCCCTAGGATGTTGGAAAAAAAGGACGCAAATTTGGCGTGGTTAGCTTATGTGGACAAAAAGTTATGAAGCCCTAAGCGCGAACTACCCCAAATAGCCAAAAAAGGGCTCAGCACTGGGGGGGAAAAGGCCCAGCAGCTAAGGGGTTAAGCTCTGGTGCTGGGATTACAGAGGGACACCCCTCCTCCCCGCGGGCAAAAAAGCACTAAAAAAAACAAAACAACACAATTGCCACTAATTTGCGACAGGGTCGCAAATCCACAGCAAAAATTAAAAATATATATATATATTTGAAGTGAATTTCAATGTTTTTGTTCTTATCACTAATGTTATTGCAAACGTTGCAGTGATATCAAAGATGCCATACAGGATCTCATCAATGACATAACTTGGAGTAATTAGCTGTACATGGCCAAGGCGCAAGTTATATTTACCTTAGGGCATGAGTTATAATTACTTGATAGAACTCTAGCTAGAACTGCTGAATTTCTATGGTTGTGTACGACTAAATTCAGAACTTGATCATAGCGTCCCTTTAACCTTTGCTTTTTTCTGTGAATATTTAGTTTTTTTTTTTTTATGTAAATTAATTTTAATCACATTATTCCAACCACCGCTGCACACGGCTTTTGACCGTGCTCAGCGGTGGTTGGCCAGGCCTTGCAACCAAGCCCTTATAGCCACCCACCGTCGCGGCATGCATGGCCTTTGGTCGTGCGTAGTGCAGTTTGGCCACAGGGCATGTCAGTGGATGTGTG